>NW_027310031.1:0-304433 GCF_047496795.1 Chiloscyllium punctatum
ACAGAGAGAGAGGGGGGACAGAGAGAAGGGGGACAGAGAGAGGGGGAACAGAGAGAGGGGGACAGAGAGAGGGGGGGACAGAGAGAGGGGGGGACAGAGAGAGAGAGGGGCACAGAGAGAGAGGGGGACAGAGAGAGGGGGACAGAGAGAGAGGGGGACAGAGAGTGAGGGGGACAGAGAGAGAGGGGGACAGAGAGAGGGGGGACAGAGAGAGGGGGGACAGAGAGAGAGGGTGACAGAGAGAGGGGGGACAGAGAGAGAGGGGGACAGAGAGAGAGGGGGACAGAGAGAGGGGGGACAGAGAGAGGGGGGACAGAGAGAGGGGGGGACAGAGTGGGGGGGACATAGATAGAGGGGGAAGAGAGAGAGGGGGACAGAGAGAGGGGGGACAGAGTGAGGGGGGACAGAGAGGGGGGGAACAGAGAGAGGGGCGATAGAGAGAGGGGGAAGTAGAGGGGGTGAGAGAGAGGGGGAAGAGAGAGAGGGGCACAGGGAATGGGGGAGATAGAGGGGGTCAGAGATGGGGACAGAAAAAGTGGGAGGTAGAGGGGGGTCAGAGAGATGGGCACAGAGAGAGGGGCACAGAGAGTGGGGGAGATAGAGGGGGACAGAGAGACATAGGCAGAGAGATCGGGGCAGAGAGAGTGGGACAGAGTGAGGGGGTCAGAGAGAGAGAGGGGGACAGGGAGTGGGGAGATACGGGGGACAGAGAGAGGGGGGGACAGAGAGAGGGGTATAAAGTGGAGGTGAGAGAGGGGGTCAGAGATTGGGGGGATGGAGAGTGTTGGGGACAGAGAGAGAGGTGACAGAGAGAGAGGGGGACAGAGTGAGGGGTATAAAGTGGAGGTGAGAGAGGGGGGTCAGAGATTGGGGGGATGGAGAGTGTTGGGGACAGAGAGAGAGGTGACAGAGAGAGAGGGCGACAGAGAAAGAGGGGGACAGAGAGAGAGGGGGACAGAGAGAGAGGGGGACAGAGAGAGGGGGGACAGAGAGAGAGGGGGACAGAGAGAGAGGGGGACAGACAGGGGGGATAGAGGGAGGGGGACAGAGAGAGAGGGGGACAGAGAGAGGGGGCAGAGGGAGGGCGACAGAGAGAGAAGGACAGAGAGAGGGGGACAGAGAGAGGGGGACAGAGAGAGGGTCAGACAGAGGGGGTCAGAGAGAGAGGGTCAGAGAGAGGGTGCAGAGGGAGGGCGACAGAGAGAGGGGGACAGAGAGAGGGGGACAGAGAGAGGGGGACAGAGAGAGGCGGGTGGGGGACAGAGAGTGGGTCAGACAGAGGGGGTCAGAGAGAGGGGGGTCAGAGATAGGGTGCAGAGGGAGGGCGACAGAGAGAGGGGGACAGAGAGAGGGGGAAAGAGAGAGGCGGGTGGGATAGAGCGCGGGACAGGGGGGGGGGGACAGAGAGAGGGGGACAGAGAGAGAGGCGTGTGCGAGAGAGAGGGGGTCAGAGAGAGGCGGGTGGGAGGGAGTGCAGGACAGAGATAGAGGGGGAGAGAGAGAGGGGGACAAAGAGGGGTGATAGAGGGAGGCGGGTGAGAGAGAGAGGAGCAGAGAGAGGGGGTCAGAGAGAGGGGGACAGAGAGAGGTGGACAGAGAGAGAGGGACAGAGAGAGAGGGGGGACAGAGAGAGAGAGGGGGACAGAGAGAGGGGAAGAGAGAGAGGGGGACAGAGAGAGAGGGGGACAGAGAGAGGGGGGACAGAGAGAGGGGAACAGAGAGAGAGGGGGATCAGAGAGAGGGGGGACAGAGAGAGGGGGGACAGAGAGAGGGGGACAGAGAGAGGGGAACAGAGAGAGAGGGGGGACAGAGAGAGGGGGGACAGAGAGAGGGGGGACAGAGAGAGGGGGACAGAGAGAGAGGGGGGACAGAGAGAGGGGAACAGCGAGAGAGGGGGGACAGAGAGAGGGGGGACAGAGAGAGGGGGACAGAGAGAGAGGGGGGACAGAGAGAAGGGGGACAGAGAGAGGGGAACAGAGAGAGGGGGACAGAGAGAGGGGGGGACAGAGAGAGGGGGGACAGAGAGAGAGAGGGGCACAGAGAGAGAGGGGGACAGAGAGAGGGGGACAGAGAGAGAGGGGGACAGAGAGAGAGGGGGACAGAGAGAGAGGGGGACAGAGAGAGGGGGGACAGAGAGAGGGGGGACAGAGAGAGAGGGTGACAGAGAGAGGGGGGGACAGAGAGAGAGGGGGACAGAGAGAGAGGGGGACAGAGAGAGGGGGGACAGAGAGAGGGGGGACAGAGAGAGGGGGGACAGAGAGAGGGGGGACAGAGTGGGGGGGACATAGATAGAGGGGGAAGAGAGAGAGGGGGACAGAGAGAGGGGGGACAGAGAGAGGGGGGACAGAGAGGGGGGGAACAGAGAGAGGGGCGATAGAGAGAGGGGGAAGTAGAGGGGGTGAGAGAGAGGGGGAAGAGAGAGAGGGGCACAGGGAATGGGGGAGATAGAGGGGGTCAGAGATGGGGACAGAAAAAGTGGGAGGTAGAGGGGGTCAGAGAGATGGGCACAGAGAGAGGGGCACAGAGAGTGGGGGAGATAGAGGGGGACAGAGAGACATAGGCAGAGAGATCGGGGCAGAGAGAGTGGGACAGAGTGAGAAGGTCAGAGAGAGAGAGGGGGACAGGGAGTGGGGAGATACGGGGGACAGAGAGAGGGGGGGGACAGAGAGAGGGGTATAAAGTGGAGGTGAGAGAGGGGGTCAGAGATTGGGGGGATGGAGAGTGTTGGGGACAGAGAGAGAGGTGACAGAGAGAGAGGGGGACAGAGTGAGGGGTATAAAGTGGAGGTGAGAGAGGGGGTCAGAGATTGGGGGGATGGAGAGTGTTGGGGACAGAGAGAGAGGTGACAGAGAGAGAGGGCGACAGAGAAAGAGGGGGACAGAGAGAGAGGGGGACAGAGAGAGAGGGGGACAGAGAGAGGGGGGACAGAGAGAGAGGGGGACAGAGAGAGAGGGGGACAGACAGGGGGGATAGAGGGAGGGGGACAAAGAGAGAGGGGGACAGAGAGAGGGGGCAGAGGGAGGGCGACAGAGAGAGAAGGACAGAGAGAGGGGGACAGAGAGAGGGGGACAGAGAGAGGGTCAGACAGAGGGGGTCAGAGAGAGAGGGTCAGAGAGAGGGTGCAGAGGGAGGGCGACAGAGAGAGGGGGACAGAGAGAGGGGGACAGAGAGAGGGGGACAGAGAGAGGCGGGTGGGGGACAGAGAGTGGGTCAGGCAGAGGGGGTCAGAGAGAGGGGGTCAGAGAGAGGGTGCAGAGGGAGGGCGACAGAGAGAGGGGGACAGAGAGAGGGGGAAAGAGAGAGGCGGGTGGGATAGAGCGCGGGAGGGGGGGGGGACAGAGAGAGGGGGACAGAGAGAGAGGCGTGTGCGAGAGAGAGGGGGTCAGAGAGAGGCGGGTGGGAGGGAGTGCAGGACAGAGATAGAGGGGGAGAGAGAGAGGGGGACAAAGAGGGGTGATAGAGGGAGGCGGGTGAGAGAGAGAGGAGCAGAGAGAGGGGGTCAGAGAGAGGGGGACAGAGAGAGGTGGACAGAGAGAGAGGGACAGAGAGAGGGGGACAGAGAGAGGGTGACAGAGAGAGAGGAGGACAGAGAGAGGGGGACAGAGAGAGAAGGCACAGAGAGAGGGGGAAAGAGAGAGGGGGACAGAGAGAGTCGGACAGAGAGATGGTAACAGAATGGGGGTGAGAGAGGGGGTCAGAGAGTGGGGAGAAGGAGAGAGTAGGGCACAGAGATAGAGGGGACAGAGAGGGTGGGGGCAGAGAGGGAGGGGGCAGAGAGAGGGCGAAGAGAGTGGGGACAGAGAGCGGGGGAGACTGAGGGGGGACAGACAGAGGGGGACAGAGAGACGGGGACAGAGAGAGGGGGACAGAGAGAGAGGGGGACAGAGAGAGGGGTCAGAGAGAGGGGGACAGAGAGAGCGGGACAGAGAGAGTGGGACAGAGAGACTGGCACAGAGAGATGTTTACAGAGTGGGGGTGAGAGAGGGGGTCAGAGAGTGGGGGGATGGAGAGAGTGGGGCACAGAAATAGAGGGGACAGAGAGGGTGGGGGCAGAGAGGGAGGGGCAGAGAGAGGGCGAAGAGAGGGGGGACAGAGAGCGGGGAGACTGAGTGGGGACAGAGAGACGGGGACAGAGAGACGGGGGGATTGAGGGGGACAGGGAGATGGCGTCAGAGAGAGAGGGGGACAGAGAGAGAGGGGGACAAAGAGGGGGGATAGAGGGAGACGGGTGGGAGAGAGAGGGGTCAGAGAGAGGGGGACAGAGAGAAGGCGACAGAGAGAGTGGGTCAGATAGAGTTGGACAGAGAGAGAGGTGGACAGAGAGAGAGGGGGTCAGAGAGAGAGGGGGTCAGAGAGAGAGGGGGTCAGAGAGAGGGTCAGACAGAGGGGGTCAGAGAGAGGGGGTCAGAGAGAGGGTGCAGAGGGAGGGCGACAGAGAGAGGGGGACAGAGAGAGGGGGACAGAGAGAGGGGGACAGAGAGAGGCGGGTGGGGGACAGAGAGTGGGTCAGACAGAGGGGGTCAGAGAGAGGGGGTCAGAGAGAGGGTGCAGAGGGAGGGCAACAGAGAGAGGGGGACAGAGAGAGGGGGACAGAGAGAGAGGCGTGTGCGAGAGAGAGGGGGTCAGAGAGAGGCGGGTGGGAGGGAGTGCAGGACAGAGATAGAGGGGGAGAGAGAGAGGGGGACAAAGAGGGGTGATAGAGGGAGGCGGGTGAGAGAGAGAGGAGCAGAGAGAGGGGGTCAGAGAGAGGGGGACAGAGAGAGGTGGACAGAGAGAGAGGGAAGGAGAGAGGGGGACAGAGAGAGGGTGACAGAGAGAGAGGGGGACAGAGAGAGAGAGGGGGACAGAGAGAGGGGGGACAGAGAGAGGGGGTCAGAGAGAGGGGGGACAAAGAGGGGGGACAGAGAGAGAGGGGGAAGAGAGAGAGGGGGACAGAGAGAGAGGGGGACAGAGAGAGAGGGGGACAGAGAGTGGGTGGACAGAGAGAGGGGGTCAGAGAGAGGGGGGACAGAGAGGGGGGACAGAGAGAGAGGGGGAAGAGAGAGAGGGGGACAGAGAGAGAGGGGGACAGAGAGAGAGGGGGACAGAGAGAGGGGGGACAGAGAGAGGGGGGACAGAGAGAGGGGGACAGAGAGAGAGGGGGGACAGAGAGAGAGGGGGACAGAGAGAGGGGGACAGAGAGAGAGGGGTCAGAGAGAGGGGGGACAGAGAGAGGGGGGGACAGAGAGAGGGGGGACAGAGAGAGGGGGACAGAGAGAGGGGAGAGAGAGAGGGGGACAGAGAGAGGGGCACAGAGAGAGAGGGGGACAGAGAGAGGGGGACAGAGAGAGGGGGAAGAGAGAGAGGGGGACAGAGAGAGAGGGGGACAGAGAGAGGGGGGACAGAGAGAGGGGAACAGAGAGAGAGGGGGGACAGAGAGAGGGGGGGCAGAGAGAGGGGGGACAGAGAGAGGGGGACCGAGAGAGGGGAACAGAGAGAGAGGGGGGACAGAGAGAGGGGGGACAGAGAGAGGGGGGACAGAGAGAGGGGGACAGAGAGAGAGGGGGGACAGAGAGAGGGGAACAGAGAGAGAGGGGGGACAGAGAGAGGGGGGACAGAGAGAGGGGGACAGAGAGAGAGGGGGGACAGAGAGAAGGGGGACAGAGAGAGGGGAACAGAGAGAGGGGGACAGAGAGAGGGGGGGGACAGAGAGAGGGGGGGACAGAGAGAGAGAGGGGCACAGAGAGAGAGGGGGACAGAGAGAGGGGGACAGAGAGAGAGGGGGACAGAGAGAGAGGGGGACAGAGAGAGAGGGGGACAGAGAGAGGGGGGACAGAGAGAGGGGGGACAGAGAGAGAGGGTGACAGAGAGAGGGGGGACAGAGAGAGAGGGGGACAGAGAGAGAGGGGGACAGAGAGAGGGTGGACAGAGAGAGGGGGGACAGAGAGAGGGGGGACAGAGTGGGGGGGACATAGATAGAGGGGGAAGAGAGAGAGGGGGACAGAGAGAGGGGGGACAGAGAGAGGGGGGACAGAGAGGGGGGGACAGAGAGAGGGGCGATAGAGAGAGGGGGAAGTAGAGGGGGTGAGAGAGAGGGGGAAGAGAGAGAGGGGCACAGGGAATGGGGGAGATAGAGGGGATCAGAGATGGGGACAGAAAAAGTGGAAGGTAGAGGGGGTCAGAGAGATGGGCACAGAGAGAGGGGCACAGAGAGTGGGGGAGATAGAGGGGGACAGAGAGACATAGGCAGAGAGATCGGGGCAGAGAGAGTGGGACAGAGTGAGACGGGTCAGAGAGAGAGAGGGGGACAGGGAGTGGGGAGATACGGGGGACAGAGAGAGGGGGGGACAGAGAGAGGGGTATAAAGTGGAGGTGAGAGAGGGGGTCAGAGATTGGGGGGATGGAGAGTGTTGGGGACAGAGAGAGAGGTGACAGAGAGAGAGTGGGACAGAGTGAGGGGTATAAAGTGGAGGTGAGAGAGGGGGTCAGAGATTGGGGGGATGGAGAGTGTTGGGGACAGAGAGAGAGGTGACAGAGAGAGAGGGGGACAGAGAAAGAGGGGGACAGAGAGAGAGGGGGACAGAGAGAGAGGGGGACAGAGAGAGGGGGGACAGAGAGAGAGGGGGACAGAGAGAGAGGGGGACAGACAGGGGGGATAGAGGGAGGGGGACAGAGAGAGAGGGGGACAGAGAGAGGGGGCAGAGGGAGGGCGACAGAGAGAGAAGGACAGAGAGAGGGGGACAGAGAGAGGGGGACAGAGAGAGGGTCAGACAGAGGGGGTCAGAGAGAGAGGGTCAGAGAGAGGGTGCAGAGGGAGGGCGACAGAGAGAGGGGGACAGAGAGAGGGGGACAGAGAGAGGGGGACAGAGAGAGGCGGGTGGGGGACAGAGAGTGGGTCAGACAGAGGGGGTCAGAGAGAGGGTGCAGAGGGAGGGCGACAGAGAGAGGGGGACAGAGAGAGGGGGACAGAGAGAGGCGGGTGGGATAGAGCGCGGGACAGGGGGGGGACAGAGAGAGTGGGACAGAGAGAGAGGCGTGTGCGAGAGAGAGGGGGTCAGAGAGAGGCGGGTGGGAGGGAGTGCAGGACAGAGATAGAGGGGGAGAGAGAGAGGGGGACAAAGAGGGGTGATAGAGGGAGGCGGGTGAGAGAGAGAGGAGCAGAGAGAGGGGGTCAGAGAGAGATGGACAGAGAGAGAGGGACAGAGAGAGAGGGTGACAGAGAGAGAGGAGGACAGAGAGAGGTGGACAGAGAGAGAAGGCACAGAGAGAGGGGGAGAGAGAGAGGGGGACAGAGAGAGTGGTACAGAGAGATGGTTACAGAATGGGGGTGAGAGAGGGGGTCAGAGAGTGGGGGGAAGGAGAGAGTGGTGCACAGAGATAGAGGGGACAGAGAGGGTGGGGGCAGAGAGGGAGGGGGCAGAGAGAGGGCGAAGAGAGGGGGGACAGAGAGCGGGGAGACTGAGGGGGGACAGAGAGAGGGGGACAGAGAGACGGGGACAGAGAGACGGGGGGATTGAGGGGGACAGGGAGATGGCGTCAGAGAGAGAGGGGGACAGAGAGAGAGGGGGACAAAGAGGGGGGATAGAGGGAGAAGGGTGGGAGAGAGAGGGGTCAGAGAGTGGGGGACAGAGAGAAGGCGACAGAGAGAGTGGGTCAGATAGAGGGGGACAGAGAGAGAGGTGGACAGAGAGAGAGGGGGTCAGAGAGAGAGGGGGTCAGAGAGAGAGGGGGTCAGAGAGAGAGGTGGACAGAGAGAGAGGGGGTCAGAGAGACGGGGGACAGAGAGAGGGGGACAGAGAGAGAGGGGGACAGAGAGATGGGGACAGAGGGACGGGGGACAGAGAGATGGGGGACAGAGAGATGGGGACAGAGACGGGGGGACAGAGAGAGAGGGGCGACAGAGAGAGAGGGGGGACAGAGAGAGAGGGGGTCCGAGAGAGGTGGACAGAGAGAGAGGGGATAAAGATAGAGGGGGCACAGAGAGGGCGACAGAGAAAGGGCGACAGAGAGAGAGGGGGTCAGAGAGAGGCAGTGTCAGAGGGGGAGGTAGAGGGGGCCAGAGAGAGGGGGAGATGGAGGGGGTCAGAGAGGGGGGACAGAGATTGGGGCCAGAGGGTGGGGGACAGAGAGAGGGGTACAGAGTGGGGGTGAGAGAGTGGGTCAGAGGGTGGTGGGGGACAGAGAGGGGGGGACAGAGAGAGTGTGGAACAGAGAGAGGGGGACAGAGAGGGGGGGACAGAGAGAGAGGGGGGCAGAGAGGGGGGCGGAGATAGGGGACAGAGAGAGGGGACAGAGAGAGGGCGAGATAGAGGGGGACAGAGAGAGGGGGTCAGAGAGAGGGGGACAGAGTGAGGGGGCAGAGAGAGAGGGGGACAGAGTGAGTGGGTCAGAGAGAGGCGGGTGGGAGAGAGCGCGGGACAGAGAGCGGGAGGGGGACAGAGAGAGGGGGACAGAGAAAGAGTCTGGTGGGAGAGAGAGGGAGTCAGAGAGAGGCGGGTGGGAGAGTGCGTGGGACAGAGCAAGAGGGGAACAGAGAGAGAGGGGGACAAAGAGGGGGGATAGAGGGAGACAGGTGGGAGAGAGAGGGGGACAGAGAGTGAGGGACAGAGAGAGGGGCGACAGAGAGAGGGGCGACAGAGAGAGGGGGATAGAGAGAGGGGGATAAAGAGAGGGGAACAGAAAAAGTCGGAGGTAGAGGGGGTCAGAGAGAGGGGGAGATAGAGGGCGACAGAGAGAGGAGGACAGAAAGGGGGACAGAGTGTGGGGGACAGAGACTGGAGGACAGAGAGAGGGGTATAGAGTGGGGGTGAGAGAGGGGGTCAGAGAGAGGCGGGTGGGAGAGAGAGTGGACAGAGAGAGAGGGGAACAGAGAGAGGAGAACAAGGGGGGGATAGATGGAGGTGGGAGAGAGAGGGGGACAGAGAGAGGGCGACAGACTGGGGGTCAGAGACCGGGGAGAGAGAGAGGCGGGTGGTAGAGAGAGGGGGTCATAGAGAGGGTGACAGAGAGAGTGGGTCAGATAGAAGGGGACAGAGAGAGGTGGACAGAGAGGGGGACAGAGAGAGCGGGACAGAGAGAATGTGGACAGAGAGAGAGGGGGACAGAGAGAGGGGGACAGAGAGAGAGGGGGTCAGAGGGCATGGGACAGAGAGAGAGGCGGGTGGGAGAGAGAGGGGATCAGAGAGAGGTGGGTGGGTGGGAGAGCGGGACAGAGAGAGGGGGACAGATAGAGGGCGACAGAGAGAGTGGGTCAGAGAGAGGGGGACAGAGAGAGAGGGGGACAGAGAGAGAGAGGGACAGAGAGGGGGGAAGATAGAGGGCGACAGAGAGGGGGACAGAGAGCGGGGGTAAAGAGGGAGGGGGACAGAGAGAGAGGGGGACAAAGAGGGGGGATAGAGGGAGATGGGTGGGAGAGAGGGGGGGACAGAGAGTGGGTGAGATAGATGGGTTCAGAGAGAGGGGGATAGAGAGAGGGGGTCAGAGAGAGGTGGGTGGGAGGGAGAGCGGGACAGAGAGAGGGCGACAGAGAGAGTGGGTCAGAGAGAGGCGGACAGAGAGAGAGGGGGGACAGAGAGAGAGGGGGACAGAGAGGGGGGACAGAGAGAGAGGGAAAAGAGAAATGGGGGACAGAGAAATGGGGGAGAGAGTGGGGAGGACAGAGAGAGGGGGACAGAGATAGAGCCAAACAGAGAGAGAGGGGGACAGAGATAGAGCCGAACAGAAAGAGAGGAGACAGAGACAGGGGGACAGAGAGAAGGGAACAGAGAGAGGGGGCAGAGAGGGACAGAGAGAGGGGGTCAGAGACAGAGTGTGGGGGACAGAGAGAGAGGACAGAGAGAGGGACCGAGAGAGAGGGGGTCAGATAAAGGGCGACAGAGAGAGGGGGGGACAGAGAGAGGGGGGGACAGAGAGTGGGGGGACAGAGAGTGGGGGAGGTACAGGGGTTCAGAGACAGGGGAACAGAAAGAGAGGGGGACAGTGAGAGGAGGAGGGGGTTCAGAGAGGGTTGGGACAAAGAGGATGGACAGATAGAGGCGGGATAGAGAGGGGGACAGAGAGAGGGGGAACAGCTAGAGGGAGGGACAGAGAGAGAGAGGGGGGACAGAGAAAGGGGGGAGAGAGGGAGTGGAGAGAGGGAGGGGGGGACAGAAAGACGATGACAGAGATGGGGGAGAGAGAGGGGGACAGAGAGAGGAGGGACACAGAGAGGGGGGACGGGGGGGCAGAGAGACAGTGACAGAGAGGGGGCGGAGAGAGGGCGACATAGAGAGGGGTCAGAGAGAGGGGGGCAGAGAGAGGGGACAGGGAGTGGGGGACAGAGAGAGGGGGGACAGAGAGAGGGGTCAGAGAGCGGGGGACAGAGAGAGGGCATCAGAGAGAGGCGGGTGGGAGAGAGCGCGGGACAGAGAGAGAGGGGACAGAGAGAGAGGGGGTCAAAGAGGGGGGATAGAGGGAGATGGGTGGGAGAGAGGGGGGTGAAAGAGTGGGTCAGACAGTGGGGGTCAGAGAGAGGGCGACAGAGAGGGGGACAGAGAGTGGGGGAGAGAGAGGGGGAGAGAGGGAGGCGGGTGGGAGAGAGAGCGGGGCAGAGAGAGGGGACAGAGGGGGGCAGAGAGCGGGGGTGAGAGAGAAGCGGGTGGGAAAGAGGGGGTCAGAGAGAGAGGGGGACAGAGTGAGAGGCGTACAGAGAGAGGGGTACAGAGAGAGAGGGGGACCAGAGAGAGGGGGGACAGAGAAAGGGGGGACAGAGGGAGGGGGGACAGAGGGAGGGGGTCAGAGAGAGAGCGGGAGGTCAGAGAGAGAGGGGGTCAGAGAGAGGGGGACAGAGAGAGATGGCACAGGGACGGGGGGGACAGAGTGAGAGGACAGAGAGTGGGGGAGGTAGAGGTGGTCAGAGAGAGGGGGACAAAGAGAGGGGGACAGAGAGTAAGGGACAGAGTGAGGTGGATAGAGAGAGAGGGGGACAGAGACAGAGTGGGAAAAGAGAGGGGGACAGAGAGAGGGCGACACAGAGAGGGCGACAGAGAGAGAGGGGGAACAGAGAGAGGGGGACAGAAAGAGGGGGAGGTAGAGGGGTTCAGAGAGAGGGGGACAGAGAGAGGGGGAGATAGAGGGGGTCAGAGAGAGGGGACAGAGGGAGGGGCACAGAGAGTGCGGGAGGTAGAGGGGGTCAGAGAGAGGGGTACAGAGAGAGGGGCACAGAGAGTGGGGGAGATAGTGGGGGACAGAGAAAGAGGGGACAGAGAGAGGGGGGCAGAGAGAGTGGGACAGAGTGAGGGGGCAGAGAGAGAGGGGAAAGAGAGAGAGGGGAAAAAGAGAGAGGGGAAGATAGAGGGGGTCAGAGAGGGGGGGGTCGGAGAGAGGGGGGACAGTGAGGGGGGACAGAGAGGGGGTGGGTCAGAGGGGGGAAAGACAGGGGGGGAACAGAGAGAGAGCGGGGCAGAGATAGAGGGGAAAAGAGAGATGGGGCAGACAGAGGGAGACAGAGTGAGGGGGGCAGAGAGAGAGGGGGCAGAGAGAGAGTGAAAAGAGAGTGGGGGACAGAGAGAGTGGGGCAGAGAGAGGGCGACAGAGAGAGGGGGACAGAGAGAAAAGGGGGCAGAAAGAGAGGGGGACAGAGAGAGAGGGGGACAGAGAGAGAGGCGGTCATAGAGGGGTGTACAGAGAGAGAGGCGGGTGGAAGGGAGAGGGGGCAGAGAGGGGGGACAGAGAGAGGAGCACAGTGTGTGGGGGAGATAGCGGGGCTCAGAGAGAGGAGGACATAGATGGGGACAGAGAGAGGGGGACAGAGAGGGGGACAGAGAGTGGGGGACAGAGAGTGGGGGACAGAGAGAGGGGACAGAGAGAGGGGTAAAGAGTGGGAGAGAGAGGGGGTCAGAGAGAGGGGGACAGAGAGTGGGGGGATGGAGAGAGTGGGGGACAGAGAGAGAGAGGGTGTCAAAGAGAGAGTGGCAGAGAGAGACGGAGCAGAGAGAGGGGGCAGAGAGCGGGGGAGAGATAGAGGGAAAGAGAGAGAGGGCGACAGAGAGAGGGGGACAGAGAGAGGGGGGTTCAGAGAGAGGGGGACAGAGAGAGGGGGCAGAGAGAGCGCGGGACAGAGAGAGGGGGACAGAGAGAGGGGGCAGAGAGAGAGCCGGACTGAGAGCGAGGCGGGGACAGAGAGAGGGGAAGACAGAGATGGTCAAAGGGAGGGGGACAGAGAGAGGGGCACAGAGAGTCGGGGAGATAGAGGGGACAGAGAGATGGGGTGGACAGAGAGTTGGGGGGACTGAGAGTGGGGGGGCATGGGGGTAGAGAGAGGGGCAGAGAGGGGGTGACAGAGAGAGGGGGACAGAGAGAGGGCGACAGAGAGAGTGTCACAGAGAGTGGGGGAGATAGAGGGGGTCAGAGAGAGGGGGACAGAGGGAGGGTGATATAGAGGGGGACTACGAGAGAAGGAGTCAGAGACAGAGGGGGACTGTGAGAGGGGGGGCAGAGAAATGGCGACAGAGAGACGGTGACAGAGAGAGTGGGGGACAGAGAGAGAGGGTCAGAGAGAGGGCAACAGAGAGAGGGGGACAGAGAGAAAAGGGGGCAGAAAGAGAGGGGGACAGAGAGAGAGGGGCAGGGAGAGATGGGGCAGACAGAAGGGGACAGAGTGAGGGGGCAGAGAGAGAGGGTCAGAGAGGGGGACAGAGAGACGGAGATATAGAGGGGGACAGAGAGAGGGGACAGAGAGTGAGGGACAGAGAGAGGAGTACAGAGTGGGGGAGAGAGAGGGAATCAGAGAGATGGGGGCAGAGAGAGGGCGACAGAGAGAGGGGGACAGAGAGTGGGGGGGACGGAGAGTTGGGGGGACGGAGAGAGGTGGGGACAGAGAGAGAGGGGAACAGAGAGAGAGAGGGACAGAGAGAGATGTGGACAGAGAGAGAAGGACAGAGAGAGGAGGTCAGAGAGAGAGGAGGACAGAGAGAGAGGAGGACAGAGAGAGGCAGGTAGAAGGGAGAGAGGGGCAGAGAGAGGGCGACAGAGAGAGGCACCGAGAGTGGGCGAGATAGATGGGGTCAGAGAGAGGGGGAGACAGACAGTGGGGAGATGGAGAGAGTGTGGGACAGAGAGAGAGAGAGAGAGAGGGGGTCAGAGAGGGGGACAGGGAGAGACGGAGCAGAGAGAGGGCGAAAGAGAGGGGCGCAGAGAGCGGGGTAGAGATAGAGGGGACAGAGAGAGGAGGACAGATAGAGGGGGACAGAGAGAGGGGGACAGAGAGAGGAGGCAGAGAGCGAGGGGGACAGAGAGAGGGCGACAGAGAGACGAGCACAGAGAGTGGGGGAGCTAGAGAGGGTCAGAGAGAGCGGGTCAGAGAGAGGGGGACAGAGAGACGACCACAGAGATTGGGGGAGCTAGAGAGGGTCAGAGAGAGCGGGTCAGAGAGAGGGGGACAGAGAGAGGGAGGGACAGAAACAGGGGTGGACCGAAAGAGGGGGGACAGAGAGAGGGGGGACAGAGAGGGGGGCACGGGGGGTGGGGGACAGAGAGAGGGACAGAGACGGAGAGGCGGGTGGGAGATAGAGGGGGTCAGAGAGGGGGACAGGGAGAGACGGAGCAGAGAGAGGGCGAAAGAGAGGGGCGCAGAGAGCGGGGTAGAGATAGAGGGGACAGAGAGAGGAGGACAGATAGAGGGGGACAGAGAGAGAGGGACAGAGAGAGGAGGCAGAGAGCGAGGGGGACAGAGAGAGGGGGACAGAGTGAGGGGGACAGAGAGAGGGGGAACAGAAAGGGGGACACAGAGAGGGGGGCACAGAGAGGGGGGCACAGAGAGGGGGACAGAGAGGGGGACAGAGAGAGAGAGGGGGACAGAGAGAGAGCGGGGCAGAGAGAGAGGGGGGCAGAGAGAGGGGGGGACAGAGAGAGAGGGGGACAGACAGAGGGGGGACAGAGAGAGGGGGGGGACAGAGAGAGAGGGTGACAGAGGGGAGGACAGAGAGAGAGGGGGGACAGACAGAGGGGGGACAGAGAGAGGTGGGACAGAGAGGGGGGGACAGAGAGAAGGGGACAGAGAGAGGGGGGGACAGAGAGAAGGGGACAGAGAGAGAGGGGGACAGAGTGAGAGGGGCCAGAGAGAGGGGGAACAGAAAGGGGGACACAGAGAGGGGGGCACAGAGAGGGGGGCACAGAGAGGGGGACAGAGAGAGAGAGGGGGACAGAGAGAGAGCGGGGCAGAGAGAGAGGGTGTCAGAGCGAGGGGGGGAAGAGAGAGGCAGGTGGAAGGGAGAGGAGGGCAGAGAGAGGGCGACAGAGAGACGAGCACAGAGAGTGGGGGAGCTAGAGTGGGTCAGAGAGAGCGGGTCAGAGAGAGGGGGACAGAGAGAGGGAGGGACAGAAAGAGGGGTGGACCGAAAGAGGGGGGACAGAGAGAGGGGGGACAGAGAGGGGGGGACAGAGGGGGGGGACAGAGAGAGGGACAGAGAGGGAGAGGCGGGTGGGAGAGAGAGGGGGTCAGAGAGAGGCTGGTGGGAGAGAGAGGGGGACAGAGAGAGGGGGACAGAGAAAGGGGAGATAGAGGTTGACAAAGGGAGGGGGACAGAGAGAGAGGCACAGAGAGAGGGGTAGATAGAGGGGTTCAGAGCGAAGAGTACAGAGATAGTGGTACAGCGAGTGGGGGAGATAGAGGTGGACAGAGAGTAGGACAAAAAGAGGGGCTGATAGATGGGGTCAGAGAGAGGGGGAGATAGAGGGGGACAGAGAGAGTGGGGGAGACAGAGGTGGACAGAGGGAGAGGGGGTACAGAGAGAGGGTGACAGAGAGAGGGCGACAGAGAGAGGGGCACAGAATGTGGAGGAGATCGAGGGGGTCAGAGAGAGGGGGACAGAGAGAGGGTGATATAGAGGGGGACAGCAAGAGAGGGGGTCAGAGACAGAGGGCGACAGTGAGAGAGGGGGGCTGAGAAATGGCGACAGAGAGAGGGTGACAGAGAGAGAGGGGACAGAGAGAGAGGGGACAGAGAGACAGAGGGGGCAGAGAGAGAGGGGGACAGAGAGAGAGGGGATAGAGAGAGGGGGGACAGAGAGAGGTGGGAGATAGCGGGGCTCAGAGACAGGGTGACAGAGAGAGAGGGCAATATAGAGTGGGGGACAGAGAGATGGGTACAGAGTGGAGGAGAGGGGGGGGTCAGAGAGGAGGACAGAGAGTGGGGGGGATGGAGAGAGTGGGGGAGAGAGAGAGAGGGGGGGTTAGAGAGAGGGGCAGAGTGACGGAGCAGAGACAGGGCGACAGAGGGGGTGGCAGAGAGCAGGGGAGAGAAAGAGGGGACAGAGAGAGGGGGACAGAGAGGGGGGACAGAGAGAGGGGGACAGGGAGAGGGGGGACAGAGAGAGGGGGACAGAGAGAGGGGGACAGAGAGAGGAGACAGAGAGAGGGTGGACAGAGAGAGGGGGGACAGAGAGAGGGGGACAGAGAGAGAAGGACAGAGAGAGTTGCGGTGGGTGAGAGAAGGGGTATGAGAGAGCCGAACTGAGAGAGAGGGGGACAGGGGGGGGGGGACAAAGAGGGGGGATAGCGAGGCGGGTGGAAGAGAGAGGGGGTCAGAGAGGGGGGCACGGAGAGGGGTGCACGGAGAGGGGGGCACAGAGAGGGGGGCACGGAGAGGGGGACAGAGAGTGGGACAGAGAGAGGGGGGTACTGAGAGTCGGGGAGATAGAGGGGGACAAAAAGAGGGGGAAAAGAGGGGGAGGTAGAGATGGTCAGAGGGAGGGGGACAGATAGTGGGGTACTGAGAGTGGGGGAGATAGAGGGGGACAAAAAGAGGGCGAGGTAGAGGGGATCAGAGGGAGGGGTAGAGAGAGGAGGGTACTGAGCGTGGGGAAGATAGAGGAGGACAAAAAGAGGGGGAGGTAGAGGGGGTTAGAGGGAGGGGGAGATTGAGGGGGCAGAGAGGGGGGACAGGGGGGGGACAGAGGGGGGATACAGAGGGGGGGAGAGAAAGGGGGGGACAGAGAGAGGCGGGTGGAAGGGGAGGGGGCAGAGAGAGGGCGATAGAGAGAGGGGCACAGAGAGTGGGGGAGATAGAGGGGGTCAGAGAGAGGGGGACAGAGAGTGGGGGACAAAGAGTGGGGAGATGGAGAGAGTGAGGGACAGAGAGAGAGGGGGGGTCAGACTGGGGGCAGAGAGAGACGGTGCAGAGAGAGGGCGACTGAGAGGGGGGCAGAGAGCGGGGTAGAGGTGGAGGGGACAGAGAGAGGGGGACAGAGAGAGTGGACAGAGAGAGGTGGGACAGAGACAGGGTGGACAGAGAGAGGGAGACAGAGAGAGGGGGACAGAGAGAGATGTGGTGGGAGGGAGAGGGGGTCTGAGAGAGGCGGTGGGAGAGAGAGGGCGACAGAGATAGGGGGAACAGAGAGAGCCGGACTGAGAGAGAGGGGAACAGAGAGAGAGGAGGACAAAGAGGGGGGATAGTGAGGCGGGTGGGAGAGAGAGGGGCACAGAGAGAGGGGGACAGAGAGAGGGGGACAGAGAGAGGGGGACAGAGAGAGGGGGACAGAGAGAGGGGGACAGAGAGAGGACTACAGAGCAGGGGCACAGAGAGTGGGGGAGATAGAGGGGGACAGAGAGTCGGGGGCAGAGAGAGGGGTACAGAGTGGGGAAGAGAGAAGGGGTCAGAGAGAGGGGGACAGAGAATGGGGGATGCAGAGAGTGGGGGACAGAGGGGGACGGGGGGACGGTAGGGAGAGGACAGAGAGATGAGGCACAGAGAGTGGGCAGAGAGAGAGAGTGGGGGGAGAGAAAGTTCGGGGAGAGAAAGAGGGGAAGGAGAGAGAGGGGAGAGAGTGCAGAGAGAGAGGGGAGAGAGAGTGAGAGAGAGAGAGAGCAAGAGAGAGAGAGAGTGGGAGAGAGAGGAGGCGAGAGGAGGGAAGAGAGAGGTGCGAAGAGAGAGGAGGGGAGAGAGGATAAGGGAGAGATAGAGAAGGAGAGCAATGAGGAGAAAGAGTAGGGGAGAGAGGAGGGGGAGAGAGGAGGAAAGAGAGGAGGGGAGAGAGGAGGGTCAGAGAGGAAGGAAGAGAGAGGAGGGAGGAGAGAGAGGAGGGGGAGTGGAGGGCGTGAGACAGGTGAGAGGGGGAGGGGGTAGAGAGAAGAGGGGAGAGAGCGTGGGAGAGAGCGGGTGGGAGAGAGAGTGGAGGCTGGGTGGGTGGAGGGGGAGGGAGAGTAAGAGGGGAGGGAGATTGAGAGGGGAGGGAGAGTGAGAGGGAGGGGAGGGCAAGAGAGGGGAAGGAGAGTGAGGGGGACGGAGAGAGATGGGAGGGCCAGTGAGGGGAGGGAGAGAGAGAGGGGGCAGGGAGAGAGAGGGGAGAGCCAGTGAGGGGTGGGCGAGTGAGAGGGGAGGGCGAAAGAGGGGAGGGCGAGAGAGGGGAGGGAGAGAGAGTGGGGAGGGCGAGAGAGAGGGGAGGGTGAGAGAGAGGGGAGGGCGAGAGAGGGGGGAGCGAGAGAGTGGAGAGAGCGGGAGGGGGGAGAGAGATGGGTGAGACAGAGGGGGTGAGGGAGTGGGGGTGAGAGAGAGGGGGTGGTGAGAGAGAGGGGGAGTGAGAGAGAGGGGGGTGAGAGTGGGGGGGTTTAGAGAGCAAGGGGTTGAGAGAGAGGGGGTGAGAGAATGAGGGAATGAGAGAGTGTGGGGGGTTGAGAGAGGGGGTGTGAGAGAGAGAGGGGTGAGAGAGAAGGGTGAGAGAGGGAGTCTTTAGAGAGGGTCACAGCATTTGGGTTTTAATTCCACCCTGAGAGAGTCCTACCTCTCAGATCCTGGGGATTGACAAACTTTCACCCCAGGCTTCAAACCTGTTTTAAAAATGACAGGGCCACAATCTGACAGGAGCCAGTTACCCAGAGGCCCCTAAAACCCAGGGTCCCCCAGAGGAGATTAAACCTCGGGGTAAATAAACACACAACTCACTGTGGGCCCCCACGGGGTGCAGCCTGTCGACCAGGCCTCAGGCCTCAGGCCAGTGCTCCCCCTCTGGAGGTTGTTCTTTCCTGGACTCGAACATTTTGGATCTTCACGTTGCAGCTTTCCAAACAAAGGTTCCTCGGGATAAAAGAGGGAAAAGATTAGTTGAAAGGGGGAGCAAGAGCATTTTGGAGGCAAGTTACACAGCAAGATCCCAGGGTTAAAAGCACCTCTGCCCAGCTCCAATGTATTAATGTATGTAACACAGTCAGCAGTTGGGATGGAACATGGTGTGGGAGCAGATCTTCCCAGGGATTGGAGGGGGATAGTGAGGGAAAGGCATCAGATTCTTACACTCTGCAGTGACCTGGGATCAATTGCCTTTTACTGAAAACAGTTCCCAACTTGTATGTGCCTGTTGCTCCCTCCAGTCTGAAACCCTCATGACCCTCTCTCCTGTCTACTCTCTCTGAGCCAATGGTGTCTTCATTCTGCTACTGACCCTTCAGTCCCACTGGTATCATTTTTTCCCACCTTCTTTCATCCACGTGAAGGAATTGGATCCTGACAATTCCATTTACACTGTCTCCCATCAATCTTCATAGGATCCATATCACAGAGGTTAGACAGTGATCCCAGCAAACACTCCCAGGGCAGAGGGAGCACAGGGTTCCAGACAAAATAAAGCTCCCATTAAACTGTCCCCATTTAAATCCCCAGGGCAGGTAGAGAATGGGGTCAGATACAGAGTAAATCTCCCTCTACACTGCAGCATTTCAAATTCCCAGGCCATTTTGAGCTCGGCGTTAGGGACTGATTAAATCCCCCACTTCCCCCATCCTGTTCACATCAAACTCAATCAGGATAGCTCCATCACTGGGTTAGATACAGAGGATGTGTCTGTTTGGATTTCAGCCCCAATCCAGTTGGTGATGATCACGGCCTTGTTAAGTGTGTTTGGGAATGGGGAGGGAGCTGTTAGGAGGGTGATGGTGGGATAGTGGGGAGCAGAGCTGTCTTCCAAGCAGTTGACCTGGGTCCGATTCCCAGCCATTGCAGTGTTGTGGTTTGTAAACAGCCTTTTAAAGGTAAGGCACTGGGATAAATCGAGGAAATAAATCTTTCATTCTGTGGTAAACCGGATCTGTCAGATTGCTCCTTGCTTTTCCTGGTGATGGTTCCTGTGAATTGCAGTGTGGAACCGGGCAGCATTGCTCGGCATCTCAGAAGCTTTCCCCTCTGCTGCTTCCCATTTCTTATTGAAATATTGGTTGCAGCACAAGGATGGGTTTGTTTTGTTCGAAAAGTGAGAGACTGCTCCAGTCAGGAACCTGAAATAATTACAGAAGCCACTGGAAACACTGAACAGTTCCAACAGCTTCTGTAGTGGTGGGGAGGGAGGGTTAATGTGTCAAATCTACACAAGGATAAAATAAACTCCAGCCTCAAAACAGTCAGAAATCCTGACTCTGCAAACATCCTTGTAAATCTTTTCTGAATCTTTACAAGTTTCACCCCATTCTCCCGATAGCAGAAAGACCAGAATTGTGTGGTTTATGGAATGTTACGATATCCGAACAGTTGCTGTTTATAGTTAAATAATGTTCATTTGGTTCAGGTTTCCAATCGAGTTCGGTTTGTCCAATCTTTCTTCCTTATGTTTGTGTTCCAACGATAGTGTGGAGTAAAGTGTGTTTTGATCCAAGCCTGGCAGTTTGACCAATCACATTGTAACGCCTTACACTTCCCTTCAGGAAATCAGGAAAAGGGGTCGAGACCATTTCCTTAAGGCAGAGGAGTTTGGTCTGGTTCATAACATCCTCAATGTCATCAATCCATGTCCCTCCAGCCCTGAGCAATGATGTTTACAGATTACTGGAGGATACACAGACACATTAATCGGTATTATCTTGGACAGGAGTCATTTGGGAATGATATTCCTCAGACCATCAACTCTCAGCTCGGCCAAGGATGAAGGCCAGGAATCCGGCACAATGGGGAAAAAGCCCATTTCACGGGAGACTGAGAGGTCACTAACAGAGTGGGAGCTGGAGAGTCAGGAACAGAATAACAGGGACAGTCTACTCTGTTCACGTAGCCTTCACCCCTCAGTGAATCCAGTGTCAGGAATGACTGCTATTAGTCAGACTGACAGAATGTGATCAGATACACACACTGTCCTTCCACATCATCAATATCGCCCAGCTCCCACCCTGTCTCAGCTCATCTGCCCCTCTGCCATCTTCAATATTTTAATCGGGGCAGCATTAACTACCGTGCTTTCAGCGGAGCTGTCTTACCTTCTGTACTCTCTCTCTAAAAACGGCTCCAATTCCCCCCGATCCCTCTCCGGTTTAAGATGCTCCTTGACATCCGCCCCAATGAAAGAGGTAAACCGTCACCTGACCCATGCACTGAAGAGCAGACTGACCCAACTCTGTCAATGTAACCCACCTAGGGAAGTGCACACTGACCCCAATCTGTCAATGTAACACACCCAGGGAAGAGCAGACTGACCCCCACTCTGTCAATGTAACACACCCAGGGAAGGGCAGACTGACCCCACTCTGTCAATGTAAAACACCCAGGGAAGAGCAGACTGACCCCACTCTGTCAATGTAACACACCCAGGGAAGTGCAGACTGACCCGACTCTGTCAATATAACACACCCAGGGAAGAGCAGACTGACCCCATTCTGTCAATGTAACACACACAGGGAAGAGCAGACTGACCCCACTCTGTCAATGTAACACACCCAGGGAAGTGCAGACTGACCCCACTCTGTCATTGTAACACACCCAGGGAAGAGCAGGCTGACCCCACTCTGTCAACGTAACACACCCAGGGAAGAGCAGACTGACCAAACTCTGTCAATGTAACACACCCAGGGAAGTGCACACTGACCCGACTCTGTCAATGTAACACACACAGGGAAGAGCAGACTGACCCCACTCTGTCAATGTAACACACCCAGGGAAGTGCAGACTGACCCCAATCTGTCAATGTAACATACACAGGGAAGAGCAGACTGACCCCACTCTGTAAATGTAACACACCCAGGGAAGAGCAGACTGACCCCACTCTGTCAATGTAACACACCCAGGGAAGTGCACACTGACCCCACCCGATCAAAGTAACAAACCCAGGGAAGAGCAGACTGACCCCCACTCTGTCAATGTAGCACACCCAGGGAAGGGCAGACTGACCCCACTCTGTCAATGTAACAAACCCAGGGAAGAGCAGACTGACCCCACACTGTCAATGTAACACACCCAGGGAAGAGCAGACTGACCCCACGCTGTCAATGTAACGCAGCCAGGGAAAAGCAGACTGACCCCACTCTGTCAATGTAACCCACCCATAAAAGAGCAGACTGTCCCCACTCTGTCAATGTGACACGCCCTGGGAAGAGCACACTGTCCCAACTCTGTCAATGTAACAAACCCAGTGAAGAGCAGACTGACCTCACTCTGTCAATGTAACCCACCCAGAGAAGAGCAGATTGACCTCTTCTGCAAAGTTACTCACACAGTGAACTGCAGACTTCCCCACTCTGTCAATGTAACCCACCCAGTGAAGTGCACATTGACCCCACTCTGTCATTGTAACAAACCCAGGGAAGAGCAGACTGACCCCACTCTGTCAATGTAACACACAATGGGAGAACAGACTGACCCCACTCTGTCAATTTAACACACCCAGGGAAGAGCAGACAGATACCATTCTGTCAATGTAACACACCAAGGGAAGAACAGACTGACCCCACTCTGTCAATTTAAGACACCCAGGGAAGAGCAGACTGACCCCACTCTGTCAATGTAACATACCCAGGGGAGAGCAGACTGACACCATGCTGTCACTGTAAAACTCCCAGGGAAGGACAGACTGACGCCACTCTGTCAATGTAACACACCCAGGGAAGAGCAGACTGACCCAACACTGTCAATTTAACACACCCAAGGAAGAACAGACTGACCCCACTCTCTCAATGTAACACACTCAGGAAAGAGAAGACTCACCCCAATCTGTCAATGTAACAAACCCAGGGAAGAGCAGACTGACCTCACTCTGTCAATGTAACACACCCAGGGAAGAGCAGACTGACCCCACTCTGTCAATGTAACACACCCAGGGAAGAGCAGACTGACCTCACTCTGTCAATGTAACACACCCAGGGAAGAGCAGACTGACCCCACTCTGTCAATGTAACACACCCAGGGAAGAGCAGACTGAACTCACTCTGTCAATGTAACCCACCCAGAGAAGAGCAGAATGACCGCTTCTGCAAAATTACTCACACAGTCAACTGCAGTCTTACCCCACTCTGTCAATGTACACACCCAGGGAAGAGTTGACAGACCACACTCTGTAAATGTAACACACCCAGGGAAGTGCAGACTGACCCCACTCTGTCAATGTAACAAACTTGGGGAAGAGCAGACTAACCCCAATCTCTCAATGTAACACACCCAGGGAAGAGCAGACTGACCCCTCTGTGTCAATGTAACAAACCCAGGGAAGAGCAGACTGACCTCAATCTGCCAATGTTACACACCCAGGGAAGAGCAGACTGACCCCACTCTGTCAATGTAACACACCCAGGGAAGAGCAAACTGACCCCACACTGTCAATGAAACACACCCAGGGAAGAGCAGATTGACCCCACTCTGTCAATGTAACACACCCAGGGAAGAGCAGACTGACCCCACTGTGTCAATGTAACAAACTTGGGGAAGAGCAGACTGACCCCAATCTGTCAATGTAACACACCCAGGGAAGAGAAGACTGACCCCACTCTGTCAATGAAACAAACCCAGGGAAGAGCAGACTGACCCCACTCTGTCAATGTGACACGCCCTGGGAAGAGCACACTGACCCAAATGTGTCAATGTAACACACCCAGGGAAGAGCAGACAGACCAAACTCTGTCAATGTAACAAACCCAGGGTAGATCAGACTGACCTCACTCTTTCAATGTAACCCACCCAGAGAAGAGCAGAATGTCCTCTTCTGCAAAATTACTCACACAGTGAACTGCAGACTTACCCCACTCTGTCAATGTAACCCACCCAGTGATGTGCACACTGACACCACTCTGTCATTGTAACACACCCAGGGAAGAGCAGACTGACCGCACTCTGTCAATGTAACACACAATGGGAGAACAGACTGACCCCACTCTGTCAATGTAACACACCCAGGGAAGAGCAGACAGATACCACTCTGTCAATGTAACACACCAAGGGAAGAACAGACTGACCCCACTCTGTCAATTTAAAACACCCAGGGAAGAGCAGACTGACCCCACTCTGTCAATGTAACACACCCAGGGGAGAGCAGACTGACCCCACTCTGTCAATGTAACCCACCCATAAAAGAGTAGACTGACCCCACTCTATCAATGTGACACACCAAGGGAAGAACAGACTGACCCCACTCTGTCAATTTAAAACACCCAGGGAAGAGCAGACTGACCCCACTCTGTCAATGTAACACAACCAGGGAAGACCAGACTGACCACACTCTGTCAATGTAACACACCCTGGGAAGAGCAGACTGACCCCCACTCTGTCAATGTAACACACACAGGGAAGTGCACACTGACCCCACTCTGTCATTGTAACATCGCAAGGGAAGAGCAGACTGACCCCACTCTGTCAATGTAACAAACCCTGGGAGAACAGACTGACCCCACTCTGTCAATGTAACACACCCAGGGAAGAGCAGACTGAACCCACTCTGTCAATGTAACACACCCAGGGAAGAACAGACTGACCCCACTCTGTCAATGTAACACACCCAGAGAAGAACAGACTGACCCCACTCAGTCAATGTAACACATCCAGGGAAGAGCAGACTGACCCCACTCTGTCAATGTAACCCCCCCAGGGAAGAGCAGACTGACCCCACTCTGTCAATGGAACACACCCAGGGAATAGCAGACTGACCCCACTCTGTCAATGTAACACACCCATAAAAGAGCAGACTGGCCCCACTCTGTCAATGTGACACGCCCTGGGAAGAGCAGACTGACCCCACTCTGTCAATGTTACCCACCCAGGGAAGAGCAGATTGACCCCACTCTGTCAATGTGACACGCCCTGGGAAGAGCAGACTGACCTCACTCTGTCAATGTAACACACCCAGGGAAGAGCAGACTGACCACACTCTGTCAATGTCACCCTCCCAGGGAAGAGAAGACTGACCCCACTCTGTCAATGTAACCCTCCAGGGAAGAGCAGACTGACCCCACTCTGTCAATGTTACACACACAGAGAAGAGCAGATTGATCCCACTCTGTCAATGTAAAACACCCAGGGAAGAACAGACTGACCCCACTCTGTCAATGTAACACACCCAGGGAGGAGCAATCTGACCCCACTCTGTCAATGTTACCCTCCCAGGGAAGAGCAGACTGAACTCACTCTGTCAATGTAACACAACCAGGGAAGATCAGACTGACCACACTCTGTCAATGTAACACACGCAGGGAAGAGCAGACTGAATTCATTCTGTCAATGTAACCCACCCATAAAAGAGCAGACTGACCCCACTCTGTCAATGTAACACACACAGGGAAGTGCACACTGACCCCACTCTGTCAATGTAACACACCCAGGGAAGAACAGACTGACCCCACTCTGTCAATGTAATACACCCAGGGAAGAACAGACTGACCCCACTCAGTCAATGTAACACACCCAGGGAAGAGCAGACTGACCCCACTCTGTCAACGTAACACACACAGGAAGAACAGACTGACTCCACTCTGTCAATGTAACCCCCCCAGGGAAGAGCAGACTGACCCCACTCTGTCAATGTAACGCACCCAGGGAATAGCAGACTGACCCCACCCTGTCAATGTAACACACCCATAAAAGAGCAGACTGGCCCCACTCTGTCAATGTGACACGCCCTGGGAAGAGCAGACTGACCACACTCTGTCAATGTTACCCACCAAGGGAAGAGCAGATTGACCTCACTCTGTCAATGTGACACGCCCTGGGAAGAGCAGTCTGACCTCACTCTGTCAATGTAACACACCCAGGGAAGAACAGACTGACCCCACTCTGTCAATGTAACAAACCCTGGGAGAACAGACTGACCCCACTCTGTCAATGGAACACACCCAGGGAAGAGCAGACTGACCCCACTCTGTCAATGTAACACAGCCAAGGAAGAGCAGACTGACCCCACTCTGTCAATGTAACAAACTTGGGGAAGAGCAGACTGACCCCAATCTCTCAATGTAACACACCCAGGGAAGAGCAGACTGACCCCACTGTGTCAATGTAACAAACCCAGGGAAGAGCAGACTGACCTCACTCTGCCAATGTTACACACCCAGGGAAGAGCAGACTAACCTCACTCTGTCAATGTAACACACCCATAAAAGAGCAGACTGTCCCCACTCTGTCAATGTGACACGCCCTGGGAAGAGCACACTGTCCCAACTCTGTCAATGTAACAAACCCAGTGTAGAGCAGACTGACCTCACTCTGTCAATGTAACCCACCCAGAGAAGAGCAGAATGACCTCATCTGCAAAGTTACTCACACAGTGAACTGCAGACTTCCCCACTCTGTCAATGTAACCCACCCAGTGAAGTGCACATTGACCCCACTCTGTCATTGTCACACACCCAGGGAAGAGCAGACTGACCCCACTCTGTCAATGTAACACACAATGGGAGAACAGACTGACACCACTCTGTCAATTTAACACACCCAGGGAAGAGCAGACAGATACCATTCTGTCAATGTAACACACCAAGGGAAGAACAGACTGACCCCACTCTGTCAATTTAAGACACCCAGGGAAGAGCAGACTGACCCCACTCTGTCAATGTAACATACCCAGGGGAGAGCAGACTGACACCATGCTGTCACTGTAAAACTCCCAGGGAAGGACAGACTGACGCCACTCTGTCAATGTAACACACCCAGGGAAGAGCAGACTGACCCAACACTGTCAATTTAACACACCCAAGGAAGAACAGACTGACCCCACTCTCTCAATGTAACACACTCAGGAAAGAGAAGACTCACCCCAATCTGTCAATGTAACAAACCCAGGGAAGAGCAGACTGACCTCACTCTGTCAATGTAACACACCCAGGGAAGAGCAGACTGACCCCACTCTGTCAATGTAACACACCCAGGGAAGAGCAGACTGACCTCACTCTGTCAATGTAACACACCCAGGGAAGAGCAGACTGACCCCACTCTGTCAATGTAACACACCCAGGGAAGAGCAGACTGAACTCACTCTGTCAATGTAACCCACCCAGAGAAGAGCAGAATGACCGCTTCTGCAAAATTACTCACACAGTCAACTGCAGTCTTACCCCACTCTGTCAATGTACACACCCAGGGAAGAGTTGACAGACCACACTCTGTAAATGTAACACACCCAGGGAAGTGCAGACTGACCCCACTCTGTCAATGTAACAAACTTGGGGAAGAGCAGACTAACCCCAATCTCTCAATGTAACACACCCAGGGAAGAGCAGACTGACCCCTCTGTGTCAATGTAACAAACCCAGGGAAGAGCAGACTGACCTCAATCTGCCAATGTTACACACCCAGGGAAGAGCAGACTGACCCCACTCTGTCAATGTAACACACCCAGGGAAGAGCAAACTGACCCCACACTGTCAATGAAACACACCCAGGGAAGAGCAGATTGACCCCACTCTGTCAATGTAACACACCCAGGGAAGAGCAGACTGACCCCACTGTGTCAATGTAACAAACTTGGGGAAGAGCAGACTGACCCCAATCTGTCAATGTAACACACCCAGGGAAGAGAAGACTGACCCCACTCTGTCAATGAAACAAACCCAGGGAAGAGCAGACTGACCCCACTCTGTCAATGTGACACGCCCTGGGAAGAGCACACTGACCCAACTCTGTCAATGTAACACACCCAGGGAAGAGCAGACAGACCAAACTCTGTCAATGTAACAAACCCAGGGTAGATCAGACTGACCTCACTCTTTCAATGTAACCCACCCAGAGAAGAGCAGAATGTCCTCTTCTGCAAAATTACTCACACAGTGAACTGCAGACTTACCCCACTCTGTCAATGTAACCCACCCAGTGATGTGCACACTGACACCACTCTGTCATTGTAACACACCCAGGGAAGAGCAGACTGACCGCACTCTGTCAATGTAACACACAATGGGAGAACAGACTGACCCCACTCTGTCAATGTAACACACCCAGGGAAGAGCAGACAGATACCACTCTGTCAATGTAACACACCAAGGGAAGAACAGACTGACCCCACTCTGTCAATTTAAAACACCCAGGGAAGAGCAGACTGACCCCACTCTGTCAATGTAACACACCCAGGGGAGAGCAGACTGACCCCACTCTGTCAATGTGACCCACCCATAAAAGAGTAGACTGACCCCACTCTATCAATGTGACACACCAAGGGAAGAACAGACTGACCCCACTCTGTCAATTTAAAACACCCAGGGAAGAGCAGACTGACCCCACTCTGTCAATGTAACACACCCAGGGGAGAGCAGACTGACCCTACTCTGTCAATGTAACCCACCCATAAAAGAGTAGACTGACCCCACTCTGTCAATGTAACACAACCAGGGATGACCAGATTGACCACACTCTGTCAATGTAACACACCCTGGGAAGAGCAGACTGACCCCTACTCTGTCAATGTAACACAACCAGGGAAGATCAGACTGACCCCACTCTGTCAATGTACCACACCCAGGGTAGAGCAGACTGACCCCACTCTGTCAATGTAACCCACCCATAAAAGAGCAGACTGTCCCCACTCTGTCAATGTGACACGCCCTGGGAAGAGCACACTGACCCAACTCTGTCAATGTAACACACCCAGGGAAGAGCAGACTGACCAAACTGTGTCAAGGTAACAAACCCAGGGAAGAGCAGACTGACCTCACTCTGTCAATGTAACCCACCCAGAGAAGAGCAGAATGTCCTCTTCTGCAAAATTACTCACACAGTGAACTGCAGACTTACCCCACTCTGTCAATGTAACCCACCCAGTGATGTGCACACTGACACCACTCTGTCATTGTAACACACCCAGGGAAGAGCAGACTGACCGCACTCTGTCAATGTAACACACAATGGGAGAACAGACTGACCCCACTCTGTCAATGTAACACACCCAGGGAAGAGCAGACAGATACCACTCTGTCAATGTAACACACCAAGGGAAGAACAGACTGACCCCACTCTGTCAATTTAAAACACCCAGGGAAGAGCAGACTGACCCCACTCTGTCAATGTAACACACCCAGGGGAGAGCAGACTGACCCCACTCTGTCAATGTAACCCACCCATAAAAGAGTAGACTGACCCCACTCTATCAATGTGACACACCAAGGGAAGAACAGACTGACCCCACTCTGTCAATTTAAAACACCCAGGGAAGAGCAGACTGACCCCACTCTGTCAATGTAACACAACCAGGGAAGACCAGACTGACCACACTCTGTCAATGTAACACACCCTGGGAAGAGCAGACTTACCCCCACTCTGTCAATGTAACACACACAGGGAAGTGCACACTGACCCCACTCTGTCATTGTAACATAGCAAGGGAAGAGCAGACTGACCCCACTCTGTCAATGTAACAAACCCTGGGAGAACAGACTGACCCCACTCTGTCAATGTAACACACCCAGGGAAGAGCAGACTGAACCCACTCTGTCAATGTAACACACCCAGGGAAGAACAGACTGACCCCACTCTGTCAATGTAATACACCCAGAGAAGAACAGACTGACCCCACTCAGTCAATGTAACACACCCAGGGAAGAGCAGACTGACCCCACTCTGTCAATGTAACCCCCCCAGGGAAGAGCAGACTGACCCCACTCTGTCAATGGAACACACCCAGGGAATAGCAGACTGACCCCACTCTGTCAATGTAACACACCCATAAAAGAGCAGACTGGCCCCACTCTGTCAATGTGACACGCCCTGGGAAGAGCAGACTGACCACACTCTGTCAATGTTACCCACCCAGGGAAGAGCAGATTGACCCCACTCTGTCAATGTGACACGCCCTGGGAAGAGCAGACTGACCTCACTCTGTCAATGTAACACAGCCAAGGAAGAACAGACTGACCCCACTCTGTCAATGGAACACACCCAGGGAAAGGCAGACTGACCCCACTCTGTCAATGTAACACACCCAGGGAAGAGCAGACTGACCCCACTCTGTCAATGAAACACACCCATGGAAGAGCAGACTGACCCCACTCTGTCAATGTTACCCACCCAGGGAAGAGCAGATTGACCCCACTCTGTCAATGTAACACTCCCAGGGAAGAGCAGACTGAACCCACTTTGTCAATGTAACACACCCAGGGAAGAGCAGACTGACCCCACTCTGTCAATGTAACACACCCAGGGAAGAGCAGACTGACCACACTCTGTCAATGTCACACTCCCAGGGAAGAGAAGACTGACCCCACTCTGTCAATGTAACCCTCCAGGGAAGAGCAGACTGACCCCACTCTGTCAATGTTACACACACAGAGAAGAGCAGATTGATCCCACTCTGTCAATGTAAAACACCCAGGGAAGAACAGACTGACCCCACTCTGTCAATGTAACACACCCAGGGAGGAGCAATCTGACCCCACTCTGTCAATGTAACCCTCCCAGGGAAGAGCAGACTGAACTCACTCTGTCAATGTAACACAACCAGGGAAGATCAGACTGACCACACTCTGTCAATGTAACACACGCAGGGAAGAGCAGACTGAATTCATTCTGTCAATGTAACCCACCCATAAAAGAGCAGACTGACCCCACTCTGTCAATGTGACACGCCCTGAGAAGAGCAGACTGACCACACTCTGTCAATGTAACACACCCTGGGAAGAGCAGACTGACCCCCACTCTGTCAATGTAACACACACAGGGAAGTGCACACTGACCCCACTCTGTCAATGTAACACACCCAGGGAAGAACAGACTGACCCCACTCTGTCAATGTAATACACCCAGGGAAGAACAGACTGACCCCACTCAGTCAATGTAACACACCCAGGGAAGAGCAGACTGACCCCACTCTGTCAACGTAACACACACAGGAAGAACAGACTGACTCCACTCTGTCAATGTAACCCCCCCAGGGAAGAGCAGACTGACCCCACTCTGTCAATGTAACGCACCCAGGGAATAGCAGACTGACCCCACCCTGTCAATGTAACACACCCATAAAAGAGCAGACTGGCCCCACTCTGTCAATGTGACACGCCCTGGGAAGAGCAGACTGACCACACTCTGTCAATGTTACCCACCAAGGGAAGAGCAGATTGACCTCACTCTGTCAATGTGACACGCCCTGGGAAGAGCAGTCTGACCTCACTCTGTCAATGTAACACACCCAGGGAAGAACAGACTGACCCCACTCTGTCAATGTAACAAACCCTGGGAGAACAGACTGACCCCACTCTGTCAATGGAACACACCCAGGGAAGAGCAGACTGACCCCACACTGTCAATGTAACACACCCAAGGAAGAGCAGACTGACCCCACTCTGTCAATGTAACAAACTTGGGGAAGAGCAGACTGACCCCAATCTCTCAATGTAACACACCCAGGGAAGAGCAGACTGACCCCACTGTGTCAATGTAACAAACCCAGGGAAGAGCAGACTGACCTCACTCTGCCAATGTTACACACCCAGGGAAGAGCAGACTAACCTCACTCTGTCAATGTAACACACCCATAAAAGAGCAGACTGTCCCCACTCTGTCAATGTGACACGCCCTGGGAAGAGCACACTGTCCCAACTCTGTCAATGTAACAAACCCAGTGTAGAGCAGACTGACCTCACTCTGTCAATGTAACCCACCCAGAGAAGAGCAGAATGACCTCTTCTGCAAAGTTACTCACACAGTGAACTGCAGACTTCCCCACTCTGTCAATGTAACCCACCCAGTGAAGTGCACATTGACCCCACTCTGTCATTGTCACACACCCAGGGAAGAGCAGACTGACCCCACTCTGTCAATGTAACACACAATGGGAGAACAGACTGACACCACTCTGTCAATTTAACACACCCAGGGAAGAGCAGACAGATACCATTCTGTCAATGTAACACACCAAGGGAAGAACAGACTGACCCCACTCTGTCAATTTAAGACACCCAGGGAAGAGCAGACTGACCCGACTCTGTCAATGTAACATACCCAGGGGAGAGCAGACTGACACCATGCTGTCACTGTAAAACTCCCAGGGAAGGACAGAGTGACGCCACTCTGTCAATGTAACACACCCAGGGAAGAGCAGACTGACCCAACACTGTCAATTTAACACACCCAAGGAAGAACAGACTGACCCCACTCTCTCAATGTAACACACTCAGGAAAGAGAAGACTCACCCCAATCTGTCAATGTAACAAACCCAGGGAAGAGCAGACTGACCTCACTCTGTCAATGTAACACACCCAGGGAAGAGCAGACTGACCCCACTCTGTCAATGTAACACACCCAGGGAAGAGCAGACTGACCTCACTCTGTCAATGTAACACACCCAGGGAAGAGCAGACTGACCCCACTCTGTCAATGTAACACACCCAGGGAAGAGCAGACTGAACTCACTCTGTCAATGTAACCCACCCAGAGAAGAGCAGAATGACCGCTTCTGCAAAATTACTCACACAGTCAACTGCAGTCTTACCCCACTCTGTCAATGTACACACCCAGGGAAGAGTTGACAGACCACACTCTGTAAATGTAACACACCCAGGGAAGTGCAGACTGACCCCACTCTGTCAATGTAACAAACTTGGGGAAGAGCAGACTAACCCCAATCTCTCAATGTAACACACCCAGGGAAGAGCAGACTGACCCCTCTGTGTCAATGTAACAAACCCAGGGAAGAGCAGACTGACCTCACTCTGCCAATGTTACACACCCAGGGAAGAGCAGACTGACCCCACTCTGTCAATGTAACACACCCAGGGAAGAGCAAACTGACCCCACACTGTCAATGAAACACACCCAGGGAAGAGCAGATTGACCCCACTCTGTCAATGTAACACACCCAGGGAAGAGCAGACTGACCCCACTGTGTCAATGTAACAAACTTGGGGAAGAGCAGACTGACCCCAATCTGTCAATGTAACACACCCAGGGAAGAGAAGACTGACCCCACTCTGTCAATGAAACAAACCCAGGGAAGAGCAGACTGACCCCACTCTGTCAATGTGACACGCCCTGGGAAGAGCACACTGACCCAACTCTGTCAATGTAACACACCCAGGGAAGAGCAGACAGACCAAACTCTGTCAATGTAACAAACCCAGGGTAGATCAGACTGACCTCACTCTTTCAATGTAACCCACCCAGAGAAGAGCAGAATGTCCTCTTCTGCAAAATTACTCACACAGTGAACTGCAGACTTACCCCACTCTGTCAATGTAACCCACCCAGTGATGTGCACACTGACACCACTCTGTCATTGTAACACACCCAGGGAAGAGCAGACTGACCGCACTCTGTCAATGTAACACACAATGGGAGAACAGACTGACCCCACTCTGTCAATGTAACACACCCAGGGAAGAGCAGACAGATACCACTCTGTCAATGTAACACACCAAGGGAAGAACAGACTGACCCCACTCTGTCAATTTAAAACACCCAGGGAAGAGCAGACTGACCCCACTCTGTCAATGTAACACACCCAGGGGAGAGCAGACTGACCCCACTCTGTCAATGTAACCCACCCATAAAAGAGTAGACTGACCCCACTCTATCAATGTGACACACCAAGGGAAGAACAGACTGACCCCACTCTGTCAATTTAAAACACCCAGGGAAGAGCAGACTGACCCCACTCTGTCAATGTAACACACCCAGGGGAGAGCAGACTGACCCCACTCTGTCAATGTAACCCACCCATAAAAGAGTAGACTGACCCCACTCTGTCAATGTAACACAACCAGGGATGACCAGATTGACCACACTCTGTCAATGTAACACACCCTGGGAAGAGCAGACTGACCCCCACTCTGTCAATGTAACACACACAGGGAAGTGCACACTGACCCCACTCTGTCATTGCAACATAGCAAGGGAAGAGCAGACTGACCCCACTCTGTCAATGTAACAAACCCTGGGAGAACAGACTGACCCCACTCTGTCAATGTAACACACCCAGGGAAGAGCAGACTGAACCCACTCTGTCAATGTAACACACCCAGGGAAGAACAGACTGACCCCATTCTGTCAATGTAATACACCCAGAGAAGAACAGACTGACCCCACTCAGTCAATGTAACACACCCAGGGAAGAGCAGACTGACCCCACTCTGTCAATGTAACACACCCAGGGAAGAACAGACTGACTCCACTCTGTCAATGTAACCCCCCCAGGGAAGAGCAGACTGACCCCACTCTGTCAATGGAACACACCCAGGGAATAGCAGACTGACCCCACTCTGTCAATGTAACACACCCATAAAAGAGCAGACTGGCCCCACTCTGTCAATGTGACACGCCCTGGGAAGAGCAGACTGACCACACTCTGTCAATGTTACCCACCCAGGGAAGAGCAGATTGACCCCACTCTGTCAATGTGACACGCCCTGGGAAGAGCAGACTGACCTCACTCTGTCAATGTAACACAGCCAAGGAAGAACAGACTGACCCCACTCTGTCAATGGAACACACCCAGGGAAGGGCAGACTGACCCCACTCTGTCAATGTAACACACCCAGGGAAGAGCAGACTGACCCCACTCTGTCAATGAAACACACCCATGGAAGAGCAGACTGACCCCACTCTGTCAATGTTACCCACCCAGGGAAGAGCAGATTGACCCCACTCTGTCAATGTAACACTCCCAGGGAAGAGCAGACTGAACCCACTTTGTCAATGTAACACACCCAGGGAAGAGAAGACTGACCCCACTCTGTCAATGTAACACACCCAGGGAAGAGCAGACTGACCCACTCTGTCAATGTAACACAGCCAGGGAAGAGCAGACTGACCCCACTCTGTCAATGTAACACACCCAGGGAAGAACAGACTGACCCCACTGTGTCAATGTAACAAACTTGGGGAAGAGCAGACTGACCCCACTCTGTCAATGTAACACACCCAGGGAAGAGAAGACTGACCACACTCTGTCAATGTCACCCTCCCAGGGAAGAGCAGACTGACCCCACTCTGTCAATGTAACCCTCCCTGGGAAGAACAGACTGACCCCACTCTGTCATTGTAACACACCCAGGGAAGAGCAGACTGACACCACTCTGTCAATGTATCACAGCCAGGGTAGAGCAGACTGACCCCACTCTGTCAATGTAACACATCCAGGGAAGAACAGACTGACCCCACTGTGTCAATGTAACAAACTTGGGGAAGGGCAGACTGACCCCAATCTGTCAATTTAACACACCCAGGGAAGAGAAGACTGACCCCACTCTGTCAATGTTACACACACAGAGAAGAGCAGATTGATCCCACTCTGTCAATGTAAAACACCCAGGGAAGAACAGACTGACCCCACTCTGTCAATGTAACACACCCAGGGAGGAGCAATCTGACCCCACTCTGTCAATGTAACCCTCCCAGGGAAGAGCAGACTGAACTCACTCTGTCAATGTAACACAACCAGGGAAGATCAGACTGACCACACTCTGTCAATGTAACACACGCAGGGAAGAGCAGACTGAATTCATTCTGTCAATGTAACCCACCCATAAAAGAGCAGACTGACCCCACTCTGTCAATGTGACACGCCCTGAGAAGAGCAGACTGACCACACTCTGTCAATGTAACACACCCTGGGAAGAGCAGACTGACCCCCACTCTGTCAATGTAACACACACAGGGAAGTGCACACTGACCCCACTCTGTCAATGTAACACACCCAGGGAAGAACAGACTGACCCCACTCTGTCAATGTAATACACCCAGGGAAGAACAGACTGATCCCACTCAGTCAATGTAACACCCCCAGGGAAGAGCAGACTGACCCCACTCTGTCAACGTAACACACCCAGGAAGAACAGACTGACTCCACTCTGTCAATGTAACCCCCCCAGGGAAGAGCAGACTGACCCCACTCTGTCAATGTAACGCACCCAGGGAATAGCAGACTGACCCCACTCTGTCAATGTAACACACCCATAAAAGAGCAGACTGGCCCCACTCTGTCAATGTGACACGCCCTGGGAAGAGCAGACTGACCACACTCTGTCAATGTTACCCACCAAGGGAAGAGCAGATTGACCTCACTCTGTCAATGTGACAAGCCCTGGGAAGAGCAGTCTGACCTCACTCTGTCAATGTAACACACCCAGGGAAGAACAGACTGACCCCACTCTGTCAATGTAACAAACCCTGGGAGAACAGACTGACCCCACTCTGTCAATGGAACACACCCAGGGTAGAGCAGACTGACCCCACTCTGTCAATGTAACACACCCAAGGAAGAGCAGACTGACCCCACTCTGTCAATGTAACAAACTTGGGGAAGAGCAGACTGACCCCAATCTGTCAATGTAACACACCCAGGGAAGAGCAGACTGACCCCACTGTGTCAATGTAACAAACCCAGGGAAGAGCAGACTGACCTCACTCTGCCAATGTTACACACCCAGGGAAGAGCAGACTAACCTCACTCTGTCAATGTAACACACCCATAAAAGAGCAGACTGACCCCACTCTGTCAATGTGACACGCCCTGGGAAGAGCACACTTACCAAACTCTGTCAATGTAACACACACAGGGAAGAGCAGACTGACCAAACTCTGTCAATGTAACAAACCCAGGGAAGAGCAGACTGACCTCACTCTGTCAATGTAACCCACCCAGAGAAGAGCAGAATGTCCTCTTCTGCAAACTTACTCACACAGTGAACTGCAGACTTACCCCACTCTGTCAATGTAACCCACCCAGTGATGTGCACACTGACCCCACTCTGTCATTGTAACACACCCAGGGAAGAGCAGACTGACCCCACTCTGTCAATGTAACACACAATGGGAGAACAGACTGACCCCACTCTGTCAATGTAACCCACCCATAAAAGAACAGACTGACCCCACTCTGTCAATGTGACACGCCCTGGGAAGAGCAGACTGACCCCCACTCTGTCAATGTAACACACCCAGGGAAGTGCGCACTGACCCCACTCTGTCATTGTAACACACCAAGGGAAGAGCAGAATGACCCCACAGTGTCAATGTAACACACTTGGGGAAGAGCAGACTGACCCCAATCAGTCAATGTAACACACCCAGGGAAGAGATGACTGCCCCCACTCTGTCAATGTAACCCTCCCAGGGAAGAGCAGACTGACCCCACTCTGTCAATGTCACACAGCCAGGGAAGAGCAGACTGACCCCAATCTGTCATTGTAACACACCAAGGGAAGAGCAGAATGACCCCACAGTGTCAATGTAACACACTTGGGGAAGAGCAGACTGACCCCAATCAGTCAATGTAACACACCCAGGGAAGAGAAGACTGACCCCACTCTGTCAATGTAACCCTCCCAGGGAAGAGCAGACTGACCCCACTCTGACAATGTAACACACCCAGGGAAGAGCAGATTGACCCCACTTTGTCAATGTAACCCACCCATAAAAGAGCAGACTGACCCCACTCTGTCAATCTCACACAGCCAGGGAAGAGCAGACTGACCCCAATCTGTCAATGTAACACACCCAGGGAAAAACAGACTGACCCCACTGTGTCAATGTAACCAACTTGGGGAAGAGCAGACTGACCCCAATCTGTCAATGTAACACACCCAGGGAAGAGAAGACTGACCCCACTCTGTCAATGTAACCCTCCCAGGGAAGAGCAGACTGACCTCACTCTGTCAATGTAACACACCCAGGGAAGAACAGACTGACCCCACTCTGTCAATGTAACAAACCCTGGGAGAACAGACTGACGCCACTCTGTCAATGGAACACAGCTAGGGAAGGGCAGACTAACCTCACTCTGTCAATGTAACACACAATGGGAGAACAGACTGACCCCACTCTGTCAATTTAAAACACCCAGGGAAGAGCAGACTGACCCCACTCTGTCAATGTAACACACCCAGGGGAGAGCAGACTGACCCCACTCTGTCAATGTAACCCACCCATAAAAGAGTAGACTGACCCCACTCTATCAATGTGACACACCAAGGGAAGAACAGACTGACCCCACTCTGTCAATTTAAAACACGCAGGGAAGAGCAGACTGACCCCACTCTGTCAATGTAACACAACCAGGGAAGACCAGACTGACCACACTCTGTCAATGTAACACACCCTGGGAAGAGCAGACTGACCCCCACTCTGTCAATGTAACACACACAGGGAAGTGCACACTGACCCCACTCTGTCATTGTAACATAGCAAGGGAAGAGCAGACTGACCCCACTCTGTCAATGTAACAAACCCTGGGAGAACAGACTGACCCCACTCTGTCAATGTAACACACCCAGGGAAGAGCAGACTGAACCCACTCTGTCAATGTAACACACCCAGGGAAGAACAGACTGACCCCACTCTGTCAATGTAATACACCCAGAGAAGAACAGACTGACCCCACTCAGTCAATGTAACACACCCAGGGAAGAGCAGACTGACCCCACTCTGTCAATGTAACACACCCAGGGAAGAACAGACTGACTCCACTCTGTCAATGTAACCCCCCCACGGAAGAGCAGACTGACCCCACTCTGTCAATGTAACACACCCAGGGAATAGCAGACTGACCCCACTCTGTCAATGTAACACACCCATAAAAGAGCAGACTGGCCCCACTCTGTCAATGTGACACGCCCTGGGAAGAGCAGACTGACCACACTCTGTCAATGTTACCCACCCAGGGAAGAGCAGATTGACCCCACTCTGTCAACGTGACACGCCCTGGGAAGAGCAGACTGACCTCACTATGTCAATGTAACACAGCCAAGGAAGAACAGACTGACCCCACTCTGTCAATGGAACACACCCAGGGAAGGGCAGACTGACCCCACTCTGTCAATGTAACACACCCAGGGAAGAGCAGACTGACCCCACTCTGTCAATGAAACACACCCATGGAAGAGCAGACTGACCCCACTCTGTCAATGTTACTCACCCAGGGAAGAGCAGATTGACCCCACTCTGTCAATGTAACACTCCCAGGGAAGAGCAGACTGAACCCACTTTGTCAATGTAACACACCCAGGGAAGAGCAGACTGACCCCACTCTGTCAATGTAACACACCCAGGGAAGAGCAGACTGACCCCACTCTGTCAATGTAACACAGCCAGGGAAGAGCAGACTGACCCCACTCTGTCAATGTAACACACCCAGGGAAGAACAGACTGACCCCACTGTGTCAATGTAACAAACTTGGGGAAGAGCAGACTGACCCCAATCTGTCAATGTAACACACCCAGGGAAGAGAAGACTGACCACACTCTGTCAATGTCACCCTCCCAGGGAAGAGCAGACTGACCCCACTCTGTCAATGTAATACACCCAGGGAAGAACAGACTGATCCCACTCAGTCAATGTAACACCCCCAGGGAAGAGCAGACTGACCCCACTCTGTCAACGTAACACACCCAGGAAGAACAGACTGACTCCACTCTGTCAATGTAACCCCCCCAGGGAAGAGCAGACTGACCCCACTCTGTCAATGTAACGCACCCAGGGAATAGCAGACTGACCCCACTCTGTCAATGTAACACACCCATAAAAGAGCAGACTGGCCCCACTCTGTCAATGTGACACGCCCTGGGAAGAGCAGACTGACCACACTCTGTCAATGTTACCCACCAAGGGAAGAGCAGATTGACCTCACTCTGTCAATGTGACAAGCCCTGGGAAGAGCAGTCTGACCTCACTCTGTCAATGTAACACACCCAGGGAAGAACAGACTGACCCCACTCTGTCAATGTAACAAACCCTGGGAGAACAGACTGACCCCACTCTGTCAATGGAACACACCCAGGGAAGAGCAGACTGACCCCACTCTGTCAATGTAACACACCCAAGGAAGAGCAGACTGACCCCACTCTGTCAATGTAACAAACTTGGGGAAGAGCAGACTGACCCCAATCTCTCAATGTAACACACCCAGGGAAGAGCAGACTGACCCCACTGTGTCAATGTAACAAACCCAGGGAAGAGCAGACTGACCTCACTCTGCCAATGTTACACACCCAGGGAAGAGCAGACTAACCTCACTCTGTCAATGTAACACACCCATAAAAGAGCAGACTGACCCCACTCTGTCAATGTGACACGCCCTGGGAAGAGCACACTTACCAAACTCTGTCAATGTAACACACACAGGGAAGAGCAGACTGACCAAACTCTGTCAATGTAACAAACCCAGGGAAGAGCAGACTGACCTCACTCTGTCAATGTAACCCACCCAGAGAAGAGCAGAATGTCCTCTTCTGCAAACTTACTCACACAGTGAACTGCAGACTTACCCCACTCTGTCAATGTAACCCACCCAGTGATGTGCACACTGACCCCACTCTGTCATTGTAACACACCCAGGGAAGAGCAGACTGACCCCACTCTGTCAATGTAACACACAATGGGAGAACAGACTGACCCCACTCTGTCAATGTAACCCACCCATAAAAGAACAGACTGACCCCACTCTGTCAATGTGACACGCCCTGGGAAGAGCAGACTGACCACACTCTGTCAATGCAACACACCCTGGGAAGAGCAGACTGACCCCCACTCTGTCAATGTAACACACCCAGGGAAGTGCGCACTGACCCCACTCTGTCATTGTAACACACCAAGGGAAGAGCAGAATGACCCCACAGTGTCAATGTAACACACTTGGGGAAGAGCAGACTGACCCCAATCAGTCAATGTAACACACCCAGGGAAGAGATGACTGACCCCACTCTGTCAATGTAACCCTCCCAGGGAAGAGCAGACTGACCCCACTCTGTCAATGTCACACAGCCAGGGAAGAGCAGACTGACCCCAATCTGTCATTGTAACACACCAAGGGAAGAGCAGAATTACCCCACAGTGTCAATGTAACACACTTGGGGAAGAGCAGACTGACCCCAATCAGTCAATGTAACACACCCAGGGAAGAGAAGACTGACCCCACTCTGTCAATGTAACCCTCCCAGGGAAGAGCAGACTGACCCCACTCTGACAATGTAACACACCCAGGGAAGAGCAGATTGACCCCACTTTGTCAATGTAACCCACCCATAAAAGAGCAGACTGACCCCACTCTGTCAATCTCACACAGCCAAGGAAGAGCAGACTGACCCCAATCTGTCAATGTAACACACCCAGGGAAAAACAGACTGACCCCACTGTGTCAATGTAACCAACTTGGGGAAGAGCAGACTGACCCCAATCTGTCAATGTAACACACCCAGGGAAGAGAAGACTGACCCCACTCTGTCAATGTAACCCTCCCAGGGAAGAGCAGACTGACCTCACTCTGTCCATGTAACACACCCAGGGAAGAACAGACTGACCCCACTCTGTCAATGTAACAAACCCTGGGAGAACAGACTGACGCCACTCTGTCAATGGAACACAGCTAGGGAAGGGCAGACTAACGTCACTCTGTCAATGTAACACACAATGGGAGAACAGACTGACCCCACTCTGTCAATGTAACACACCCAGGGAAGAGCAGACAGATACCACTCTGTCAATGTAACACACCAAGGGAAGAACAGACTGACCCCACTCTGTCAATGTAACCCACCCATAAAAGAGCAGACTGACCCCACTCTGTCAATGTAACACACCCAGGGGAGAGCAGACTGACCCCACTCTGTCAATGTAACCCTCCCATAAAAGAGTAGACTGAACCCACTCTATCAATGTGACACACCAAGGGAAGAACAGACTGACCCCACTCTGTCAATTTAAAACACCCAGGGAAGAGCAGACTGACCCCACTCTGTCAATGTAACACAACCAGGGAAGACCAGACTGACCCCACTCTGTCAATGTAAAACACCCATAAAAGAGCAGACTGACCCCACTCTGTCAATTTGACACGCCCTGGGAAGAGCAGACTGACCACACTCTGTCAATGCAACACACCCTGGGAAGAGCAGACTGACCCCCACTCTGTCAATGTAACACACCCAGGGAAGTGCGCACTGACCCCACTCTGTCATTGTAACACACCAAGGGAAGAGCAGACTGACCCCACTGTGTCAATGTAACACACTTGGGGAAGAGCAGACTGACCCCAATCAGTCAACGTAACACACCCAGGGAAGGGAAGACTGACCCCACTCTGTCAATGTAACCCTCCCAGGGAAGAGCAGACTGACCCCACTCTGTCAATGTAACACACCCAGGGAAGAGCAGACTGACCACACTCAGTCAATGTAACCCACCCATAAAAGAGCAGACTGAGCCAACTCTGTCAATGTAACACAGCCAGGAAAGAGCAGACTGACCCCAATCTGTCAATGTAACACACCTAGGGAAAAACAGACTGACCCCACTGTGTTAATGTAACACACCCAGGGAAGAGCAGACTGACCCCACTCTGACAATGTAACACACCCAGGGAAGAGCAGACTGACCCCACTCTGTCAATGTAACACACCCAGGGAGGAGCAGACTGACCCCACTCTGTCAATGTAAGACACCCAGGGAAGAGTAGACTGACCCCAATCTGTCAATGTAACACACCCAGGGAAGAGCAGACTGAACCCACTCTGTCAATGTAACACACCCAGGGAAGAACAGACTGACCCCACTCTGTCAATGTAATACACCCAGAGAAGAACAGACGGACCCCACTCAGTCAATGTAACACACCCAGGGAAGAGCAGACTGACCCCACTCTGTCAATGTAACACACCCAGGGAAGAACAGACTGACTCCACTCTGTCAATGTAACCCCCCCACGGAAGAGCAGACTGACCCCACTCTGTCAATGTAACACACCCAGGGAATAGCAGACTGACCCCACTCTGTCAATGTAACACACCCATAAAAGAGCAGACTGGCCCCACTCTGTCAATGTGACACGCCCTGGGAAGAGCAGACTGACCACACTCTGTCAATGTTACCCACCCAGGGAAGAGCAGATTGACCCCACTCTGTCAATGTGACACGCCCTGGGAAGAGCAGACTGACCTCACTCTGTCAATGTAACACAGCCAAGGAAGAACAGACTGACCCCACTCTGTCAATGGAACACACCCAGGGAAGGGCAGACTGACCCCACTCTGTCAATGTAACACACCCAGGGAAGAGCAGACTGACCCCACTCTGTCAATGAAACACACCCATGGAAGAGCAGACTGACCCCACTCTGTCAATGTTACACACACAGAGAAGAGCAGACTGATCCCACTCTGTCAATGTAAAACACCCAGGCAAGAACAGACTGACCCCACTCTGTCAATGTAACACACCCAGGGAGGAGCAATCTGACCCCACTCTGTCAATGTAACCCTCCCAGGGAAGAGCAGACTGAACCCACTTTGTCAATGTAACACACCCAGGGAAGAGCAGACTGACCCCACTCTGTCAATGTAACGCACCCAGGGAAGAGCAGACTGACCCCACTCTGTCAATGTAACACAGCCAGGGAAGAGCAGACTGACCCCACTCTGTCAATGTAACACACCCAGGGAAGAACAGACTGACCCCACTGTGTCAATGTAACAAACTTGGGGAAGAGCAGACTGACCCCAATCTGTCAATGTAACACACCCAGGGAAGAGAAGACTGACCACACTCTGTCAATGTCACCCTCCCAGGGAAGAGCAGACTGACCCCACTCTGTCAATGTAACCCTCCCTGGGAAGAGCAGACTGACCCCACTCTGTCAATGTAACACACCCAGGGAAGAGCAGACTGATACCACTCTGTCAATGTATCACAGCCAGGGTAGAGCAGACTGACCCCACTCTGTCAATGTAACACATCCAGGGAAGAACAGACTGACCCCACTGTGTCAATGTAACAAACTTGGGGAAGGGCAGACTGACCCCAATCTGTCAATTTAACACACCCAGGGAAGAGAAGACTGACCCCACTCTGTCAATGTAACCCTCCAGGGAAGAGCAGACTGACCCCACTCTGTCAATGTTACACACACAGAGAAGAGCAGACTGATCCCACTCTGTCAATGTAAAACACCCAGGCAAGAACAGACTGACCCCACTCTGTCAATGTAACACACCCAGGGAGGAGCAATCTGACCCCACTCTGTCAATGTAACCCTCCCAGGGAAGAGCAGACTGAACTCACTCTGTCAATGTAACACAACCAGGGAAGATCAGACTGACCACAATCTGTCAATGTAACACACGCAGGGAAGAGCAGACTGAATTCATTCTGTCAATGTAACCCCCCCATAAAAGAGCAGACTGACCCCACTCTGTCAATGTGACACGCCCTGAGAAGAGCACACTGACCAAACTCTGTCAATGTAACACACCCTGGGAAGAGCAGACTGACCCCCACTCTGTCAATGTAACACACACAGGGAAGTGCACACTGACCCCACTCTGTCAATGTAACACACCCAGGGAAGAACAGACTGACCCCACTCTGTCAATGTAATACACCCAGGGAAGAACAGACTGACCCCACTCAGTCAATGTAACACACCCAGGGAAGAGCAGACTGACCCCACTCTGTCAACATAACACACCCAGGGAAGGACAGACTGACTCCACTCTGTCAATGTAACCCCCCCAGGGAAGAGCAGACTGACCCCACTCTGTCAATGTAACGCACCCAGGGAATAGCAGACTGACCGCACTCTGTCAATGTAACACACCCATAAAAGAGCAGACTGGCCCCACTCTGTCAATGTGACACGCCCTGGGAAGAGCAGACTGACCACACTCTGTCAATGTTACCCACCCAGGGAAGAGCAGATTGACCTCACTCTGTCAATGTGACACGCCCTGGGAAGAGCAGTCTGACCTCACTCTGTCAATGTAACACACCCAGGGAAGAGCAGACTGACCCCACTCTGTCAATGTAACACACCCAGGGAAGAGCAGACTGACCCCACTCTGTCAATGTAACACAGCCAGGGAAGAGCAGACTGACCCCACTCTGTCAATGTAACACACCCAGGGAAGAACAGACTGACCCCACTGTGTCAATGTAACAAACTTGGGGAAGAGCAGACTGACCCCAATCTGTCAATGTAACACACCCAGGGAAGAGAAGACTGACCACACTCTGTCAATGTCACCCTCCCAGGGAAGAGCAGACTGACCCCACTCTGTCAATGTAACCCTCCCTGGGAAGAGCAGACTGACCCCACTCTGTCAATGTAACTCACCCAGGGAAGAGCAGACTGATACCACTCTGTCAATGTATCACAGCCAGGGTAGAGCAGACTGACCCCACTCTGTCAATGTAACACATCCAGGGAAGAACAGACTGACCCCACTGTGTCAATGTAACAAACTTGGGGAAGGGCAGACTGACCCCAATCTGTCAATTTAACACACCCACGGAAGAGCAGACTGACCCCACTCTGTCAATGTAACACACCCAGGGAATAGCAGACTGACCCCACTCTGTCAATGTAACACACCCATAAAAGAGCAGACTGGCCCCACTCTGTCAATGTGACACGCCCTGGGAAGAGCAGACTGACCACACTCTGTCAATGTTACCCACCCAGGGAAGAGCAGATTGACCCCACTCTGTCAATGTGACACGCCCTGGGAAGAGCAGACTGACCTCACTCTGTCAATGTAACACAGCCAAGGAAGAACAGACTGACCCCACTCTGTCAATGGAACACACCCAGGGAAGGGCAGACTGACCCCACTCTGTCAATGTAACACACCCAGGGAAGAGCAGACTGACCCCACTCTGTCAATGAAACACACCCATGGAAGAGCAGACTGACCCCACTCTGTCAATGTTACCCACCCAGGGAAGAGCAGATTGACCCCACTCTGTCAATGTAACACTCCCAGGGAAGAGCAGACTGAACCCACTTTGTCAATGTAACACACCCAGGGAAGAGCAGACTGACCCCACTCTGTCAATGTAACACACCCAGGGAAGAGCAGACTGACCCCACTCTGTCAATGTAACACAGCCAGGGAAGAGCAGACTGACCCCACTCTGTCAATGTAACACACCCAGGGAAGAACAGACTGACCCCACTGTGTCAATGTAACAAACTTGAGGAAGAGCAGACTGACCCCAATCTGTCAATGTAACACACCCAGGGAAGAGAAGACTGACCACACTCTGTCAATGTCACCCTCCCAGGGAAGAGCAGACTGACCCCACTCTGTCAATGTAACCCTCCCTGGGAAGAGCAGACTGACCCCACTCTGTCAATGTAACACACCCAGGGAAGAGCAGACTGATACCACTCTGTCAATGTATCACAGCCAGGGTAGAGCAGACTGACCCCACTCTGTCAATGTAACACATCCAGGGAAGAACAGACTGACCCCACTGTGTCAATGTAACAAACTTGGGGAAGGGCAGACTGACCCCAATCTGTCAATTTAACACACCCAGGGAAGAGAAGACTGACCCCACTCTGTCAATGTAACCCTCCAGGGAAGAGCAGACTGACCCCACTCTGTCAATGTTACACACACAGAGAAGAGCAGACTGATCCCACTCTGTCAATGTAAAACACCCAGGCAAGAACAGACTGACCCCACTCTGTCAATGTAACACACCCAGGGAGGAGCAATCTGACCCCACTCTGTCAATGTAACCCTCCCAGGGAAGAGCTGACTGAACTCACTCTGTCAATGTAACACAACCAGGGAAGATCAGACTGACCACACTCTGTCAATGTAACACACGCAGGGAAGAGCAGACTGAATTCATTCTGTCAATGTAACCCCCCCATAAAAGAGCAGACTGACCCCACTCTGTCAATGTGACACGCCCTGAGAAGAGCACACTGACCACACTCTGTCAATGTAACACACCCTGGGAAGAGCAGACTGACCCCCACTCTGTCAATGTAACACACACAGGGAAGTGCACACTGACCCCACTCTGTCAATGTAACACACCCAGGGAAGAACAGACTGACCCCACTCTGTCAATGTAATACACCCAGGGAAGAACAGACTGACCCCACTCAGTCAATGTAACACACCCAGGGAAGAGCAGACTGACCCCACTCTGTCAACATAACACACCCAGGGAAGAACAGACTGACTCCACTCTGTCAATGTAACCCCCCCAGGGAAGAGCAGACTGACCCCACTCTGTCAATGTAACGCACCCAGGGAATAGCAGACTGACCGCACTCTGTCAATGTAACACACCCATAAAAGAGCAGACTGGCCCCACTCTGTCAATGTGACACGCCCTGGGAAGAGCAGACTGACCACACTCTGTCAATGTTACCCACCCAGGGAAGAGCAGATTGACCTCACTCTGTCAATGTGACACGCCCTGGGAAGAGCAGTCTGACCTCACTCTGTCAATGTAACACACCCAGGGAAGAGCAGACTGACCCCACTCTGTCAATGTAACGCACCCAGGGAAGAGCAGACTGACCCCACTCTGTCAATGTAACACAGCCAGGGAAGAGCAGACTGACCCCACTCTGTCAATGTAACACACCCAGGGAAGAACAGACTGACCCCACTGTGTCAATGTAACAAACTTGGGGAAGAGCAGACTGACCCCAATCTGTCAATGTAACACACCCAGGGAAGAGAAGACTGACCACACTCTGTCAATGTCACCCTCCCAGGGAAGAGCAGACTGACCCCACTCTGTCAATGTAACCCTCCCTGGGAAGAGCAGACTGACCCCACTCTGTCAATGTAACACACCCAGGGAAGAGCAGACTGATACCACTCTGTCAATGTATCACAGCCAGGGTAGAGCAGACTGACCCCACTCTGTCAATGTAACACATCCAGGGAAGAACAGACTGACCCCACTGTGTCAATGTAACAAACTTGGGGAAGGGCAGACTGACCCCAATCTGTCAATTTAACACACCCAGGGAAGAGAAGACTGACCCCACTCTGTCAATGTAACCCTCCAGGGAAGAGCAGACTGACCCCACTCTGTCAATGTTACACACACAGAGAAGAGCAGACTGATCCCACTCTGTCAATGTAAAACACCCAGGCAAGAACAGACTGACCCCACTCTGTCAATGTAACACACCCAGGGAGGAGCAATCTGACCCCACTCTGTCAATGTAACCCTCCCAGGGAAGAGCAGACTGAACTCACTCTGTCAATGTAACACAACCAGGGAAGATCAGACTGACCACACTCTGTCAATGTAACACACGCAGGGAAGAGCAGACTGAATTCATTCTGTCAATGTAACCCCCCCATAAAAGAGCAGACTGACCCCACTCTGTCAATGTGACACGCCCTGAGAAGAGCACACTGACCACACTCTGTCAATGTAACACACCCTGGGAAGAGCAGACTGACCCCCACTCTGTCAATGTAACACACACAGGGAAGTGCACACTGACCCCACTCTGTCAATGTAACACACCCAGGGAAGAACAGACTGACCCCACTCTGTCAATGTAATACACCCAGGGAAGAACAGACTGACCCCACTCAGTCAATGTAACACACCCAGGGAAGAGCAGACTGACCCCACTCTGTCAACATAACACACCCAGGGAAGAACAGACTGACTCCACTCTGTCAATGTAACCCCCCCAGGGAAGAGCAGACTGACCCCACTCTGTCAATGTAACGCACCCAGGGAATAGCAGACTGACCGCACTCTGTCAATGTAACACACCCATAAAAGAGCAGACTGGCCCCACTCTGTCAATGTGACACGCCCTGGGAAGAGCAGACTGACCACACTCTGTCAATGTTACCCACCCAGGGAAGAGCAGATTGACCTCACTCTGTCAATGTGACACGCCCTGGGAAGAGCAGTCTGACCTCACTCTGTCAATGTAACACACCCAGGGAAGAACAGACTGACCCCACTCTGTCAATGTAACAAACCCTGGGAGAACAGACTGACCCCACTCTGTCAATGGAACACACCCAGGGAAGAGCAGACTGACCCCACTCTGTCAATGTAACACACCCAAGGAAGAGCAGACTGACCCCACTCTGTCAATGTAACAAACTTGGGGAAGAGCAGACTGACCCCAATCTCTCAATGTAACACACCCAGGGAAGAGCAGACTGACCCCACTGTGTCAATGTAACAAACCCAGGGAAGAGCAGACTGACCTCACTCTGCCAATGTTACACACCCAGGGAAGAGCAGACTAACCTCACTCTGTCAATGTAACACACCCATAAAAGAGCAGACTGACCCCACTCTGTCAATGTGACACGCCCTGGGAAGAGCACACTTACCAAACTCTGTCAATGTAACACACACAGGGAAGAGCAGACTGACCAAACTCTGTCAATGTAACAAACCCAGGGAAGAGCAGACTGACCTCACTCTGTCAATGTAACCCACCCAGAGAAGAGCAGAATGTCCTCTTCTGCAAAATTACTCACACAGTGCACTGCAGACTTACCCCACTCTGTCAATGTAATCCACCCAGTGATGTGCACACTGACCCCACTCTGTCATTGTAACACACCCAGGGAAGAGCAGACTGACCCCACTCTGTCAATGTAACACACAATGGGAGAACAGACTGACCCCACTCTGTCAATGTAACCCACCCATAAAAGAACAGACTGACCCCACTCTGTCAATGTGACACGCCCTGGGAAGAGCAGACTGACCCCCACTCTGTCAATGTAACACACCCAGGGAAGTGCGCACTGACCCCACTCTGTCATTGTAACACACGAAGGGAAGAGCAGAATGACCCCACAGTGTCAATGTAACACACTTGGGGAAGAGCAGACTGACCCCAATCAGTCAATGTAACACACCCAGGGAAGAGAAGACTGACCCCACTCTGTCAATGTAACCCTCCCAGGGAAGAGCAGACTGACCCCACTCTGACAATGTAACACAGCCAGGAAAGAGCAGACTGACCCCACTCTGTAAATGTAACACACCCATAAAAGAGCAGACTGGCCCCACTCTGTCAATGTGACACGCCCTGGGAAGAGCAGACTGACCACACTCTGTCAATGTTACTCACCCAGGGAAGAGCAGATTGACCTCACTCTGTCAATGTGACACGCCCTGGGAAGAGCAGTCTGACCTCACTCTGTCAATGTAACACACCCAGGGAAGAGCAGACTGACCCCACTCTGTCAATGTAACACACCCAGGGAAGAGCAGACTGACCCCACTCTGTCAATGTAACACAGCCAGGGAAGAGCAGACTGACCCCACTCTGTCAATGTAACACACCCAGGGAAGAACAGACTGACCCCACTGTGTCAATGTAACAAACTTGGGGAAGAGCAGACTGACCCCAATCTGTCAATGTAACACACCCAGGGAAGAGAAGACTGACCACACTCTGTCAATGTCACCCTCCCAGGGAAGAGCAGACTGACCCCACTCTGTCAATGTAACCCTCCCTGGGAAGAGCAGACTGACCCCACTCTGTCAATGTAACACACCCAGGGAAGAGCAGACTGATACCACTCTGTCAATGTATCACAGCCAGGGTAGAGCAGACTGACCCCACTCTGTCAATGTAACACATCCAGGGAAGAACAGACTGACCCCACTGTGTCAATGTAACAAACTTGGGGAAGGGCAGACTGACCCCAATCTGTCAATTTAACACACCCAGGGAAGAGAAGACTGACCCCACTCTGTCAATGTAACCCTCCAGGGAAGAGCAGACTGACCCCACTCTGTCAATGTTACACACACAGAGAAGAGCAGACTGATCCCACTCTGTCAATGTAAAACAACCAGGCAAGAACAGACTGACCCCACTCTGTCAATGTAACACACCCAGGGAGGAGCAATCTGACCCCACTCTGTCAATGTAACCCTCCCAGGGAAGAGCAGACTGAACTCACTCTGTCAATGTAACACAACCAGGGAAGATCAGACTGACCACACTCTGTCAATGTAACACACGCAGGGAAGAGCAGACTGAATTCATTCTGTCAATGTAACCCCCCCATAAAAGAGCAGACTGACCCCACTCTGTCAATGTGACACGCCCTGAGAAGAGCACACTGACCACACTCTGTCAATGTAACACACCCTGGGAAGAGCAGACTGACCCCCACTCTGTCAATGTAACACACACAGGGAAGTGCACACTGACCCCACTCTGTCAATGTAACACACCCAGGGAAGAACAGACTGACCCCACTCTGTCAATGTAATACACCCAGGGAAGAACAGACTGACCCCACTCAGTCAATGTAACACACCCAGGGAAGAGCAGACTGACCCCACTCTGTCAACATAACACACCCAGGGAAGAACAGACTGACTCCACTCTGTCAATGTAACCCCCCCAGGGAAGAGCAGACTGACCCCACTCTGTCAATGTAACGCACCCAGGGAATAGCAGACTGACCGCACTCTGTCAATGTAACACACCCATAAAAGAGCAGACTGGCCCCACTCTGTCAATGTGACACGCCCTGGGAAGAGCAGACTGACCACACTCTGTCAATGTTACCCACCCAGGGAAGAGCAGATTGACCTCACTCTGTCAATGTGACACGCCCTGGGAAGAGCAGTCTGACCTCACTCTGTCAATGTAACACACCCAGGGAAGAACAGACTGACCCCACTCTGTCAATGTAACAAACCCTGGGAGAACAGACTGACCCCACTCTGTCAATGGAACACACCCAGGGAAGAGCAGACTGACCCCACTCTGTCAATGTAACAAACTTGGGGAAGAGCAGACTGACCCCAATCTCTCAATGTAACACACCCAGGGAAGAGCAGACTGACCCCACTGTGTCAATGTAACAAACCCAGGGAAGAGCAGACTGACCTCACTCTGCCAATGTTACACACCCAGGGAAGAGCAGACTAACCTCACTCTGTCAATGTAACACACCCATAAAAGAGCAGACTGACCCCACTCTGTCAATGTGACACGCCCTGGGAAGAGCACACTTACCAAACTCTGTCAATGTAACACACACAGGGAAGAGCAGACTGACCAAACTGTGTCAATGTAACAAACCCAGGGAAGAGCAGACTGACCTCACTCTGTCAATGTAACCCACCCAGAGAAGAGCAGAATGTCCTCTTCTGCAAAATTACTCACACAGTGCACTGCAGACTTACCCCACTCTGTCAATGTAATCCACCCAGTGATGTGCACACTGACCCCACTCTGTCATTGTAACACACCCAGGGAAGAGCAGACTGACCCCACTCTGTCAATGTAACACACAATGGGAGAACAGACTGACCCCACTCTGTCAATGTAACCCACCCATAAAAGAACAGACTGACCCCACTCTGTCAATGTGACACGCCCTGGGAAGAGCAGACTGACCACACTCTGTCAATGCAACACACCCTGGGAAGAGCAGACTGACCCCCACTCTGTCAATGTAACACACCCAGGGAAGTGCGCACTGACCCCACTCTGTCATTGTAACACACGAAGGGAAGAGCAGAATGACCCAACAGTGTCAATGTAACACACTTGGGGAAGAGCAGACTGACCCCAATCAGTCAATGTAACACACCCAGGGAAGAGAAGACTGACCCCACTCTGTCAATGTAACCCTCCCAGGGAAGAGCAGACTGACCCCACTCTGACAATGTAACACAGCCAGGAAAGAGCAGACTGACCCCACTCTGTAAATGTAACCCACCCATAAAAGAGCAGACTGACCCCACTCTGTCAATGTCACACAGCCAGGGAAGAGCAGACTGACCCCAATCTGTCATTGTAACACACCAAGGGAAGAGCAGAATGACCCCACAGTGTCAATGTAACACACTTGGGGAAGAGCAGACTGACCCCAATCAGTCAATGTAACACACCCAGGGAAGAGAAGACTGACCCCACTCTGTCAATGTAACCCTCCCAGGGAAGAGCAGACTGACCCCACTCTGACAATGTAACACACCCAGGGAAGAGCAGATTGACCCCACTTTGTCAATGTAACCCACCCATAAAAGAGCAGACTGACCCCACTCTGTCAATCTCACACAGCCAGCGAAGAGCAGATAGACCCCAATCTGTCAATGTAACACACCCAGGGAAAAACAGACTGACCCCACTGTGTCAATGTAACCAACTTGGGGAAGAGCAGACTGACCCCAATCTGTCAATGTAACACACCCAGGGAAGAGAAGACTGACCCCACTCTGTCAATGTAACCCTCCCAGGGAAGAGCAGACTGACCTCACTCTGTCAATGTAACACACCCAGGGAAGAACAGACTGACCCCACTCTTTCAATGTAACAAACCCTGGGAGAACAGACTGACGCCACTCTGTCAATGGAACACAGCTAGGGAAGGGCAGACTAACCTCACTCTGTCAATGTAACACACCCAGGGAAGAGCAGACTGACACCACTCTGTCAATGTAACACACCCAGGGAAGAGCAAACTGACCCCACACTGTCAATGAAACACACCCAGGGTAGACCAGATTGTCCCCACTCTGTCAATGTAACACACCCAGGGAAGAGCAGACTGACCCCACTGTGTCAATGTAACAAACTTGGGGAAGAGCAGACTGACCCCAATCTGTCAATGTAACACACCCAGGGAAGAGAAGACTGACCCCACTCTGTCAATGTAACAAACCCAGGGAAGAGCAGACTGACCCCACTCTGTCAATGTGACACGCCCTGGGAAGAGCACACTGACCCAACTCTGTCAATGTAACACACCCAGGGAAGAGCAGACAGACCTCACTCTTTCAATATAACCCACCCAGAGAAGAGCAGAATGTCCTCTTCTGCAAAATTACTCACACAGTGAACTGCAGACTTACCCCACTCTGTCAATGTAACCCACGCAGTGATGTGCACACTGACACCACTCTGTCATTGTAACACACTCAGGGAAGAGCAGACTGACCGCACTCTGTCAATGTAACACACAGTGGGAGAACAGACTGACCCCACTCTGTCAATGGAACACACCCAGGGAAGAGCAGACAGATACCACTCTGTCAATGTAACACACCAAGGGAAGAACAGACTGACCCCACTCTGTCAATTTAAAACACCCAGGGAAGAGCAGACTGACCCCACTCTGTCAATGTAACACACCCAGGGGAGAGCAGACTGACCCCACTCTGTCAATGTAACCCACCCATAAAAGAGTAGACTGACCCAACTCTGTCAATGTGACACACCAAGGAAAGAACAGACTGACCCCACTCTGTCAATTTAAAACACCCAGGGAAGAGCAGACTGACCCCACTCTGTCAATGTAACACAACCAGGGAAGACCAGATTGACCACACTCTGTCAATGTAACACACCCTGGGAAGAGCAGACTGACCCCCACTCTGTCAATGTAACACAACCAGGGAAGATCAGACTGACCCCACTCTGTCAATGTACCACACCCAGGGTAGAGCAGACTGACCCCACACTGTCAATGTAACCCACCCATAAAAGAGCAGACTGTCCCCACTCTGTCAATGTGACACGCCCTGGGAAGAGCACACTGACCCAACTCTGTCAATGTAACACACCCAGGGAAGAGCAGACTGACCAAACTGTGTCAATGTAACAAACCCAGGGAAGAGCAGACTGACCTCACTCTGTCAATGTAACCCACCCAGAGAAGAGCAGAATGTCCTCTTCTGCAAAATTACTCACACAGTGAACTGCAGACTTACCCCACTTTATCAATGTAACCAACCCAGTGATGTGCACACTGACCCCACTCTGTCATTGTAACACACCCAGGTAAGAGCAGACTGACCCCACTATGTCAATGTAACACACAATGGGAGAACAGACTTACCCCACTCTGTCATGTAACCCTCCCAGGGAAGAGCAGACTGACCCCACTCTGTCAATGTAACAAACCCAGGGAAGAGCAGACTGACCTCACTCTGTCAATGTAACACACCCAGGGAAGAGCAGACTGACCCCACTCTGTCAATGTAACACACCCAGGGAAGAGCAGACTGAACTCACTCTGTCAATGTAACACAACCAGGGAAGATCAGACTGACCCCGCTCTATCAATGCAACACCCGCAGGGAAGAGCAGACTGAATTCATTCTGTCAATGTAACCCACCCATAAAAGAGCAGACTGACCCCACTCTGTCAATGTGACTCGCCCTGGGAAGAGCAGACTGACCACACTCTGCCAATGTAACACACCCTGGGAAGAGCAGACTGACCCCCACTCTGTCAATGTAACACACACAGGGAAGTGTACACTGACCCCACTCTGTCATTGTAACACAGCAAGGGAAGAGCATAATGACCCCACTCTGTCAATGTAACAAACGCTTGGAGATAAGACTGTCCCCACGCTGTCAATGTAACACACCCAGGGAAGAGCAGACTGAACCCACACAGTCAATGTAACACACCCAGGGAAGAACAGACTGACCCCACTCTGTCAATGTAAAACACCCATAAAAGAGCAGACTGACCCTACTCTGTCAATTTGACACGCCCTGGGAAGAGCAGACTGACCACACTCTGTCAATGCAACACACCCTGGGAAGAGCAGTCTGACCCCCACTCTGTCAATGTAACACACCCAGGGAAGTGCGCACTGACCCCACTCTGTCATTGTAACACACCAAGGGAAGAGCAGACTGACCCCACTGTGTCAATGTAACACACTTGGGGAAGAGCAGACTGACCCCAATCAGTCAACGTAACACACCCAGGGAAGGGAAGACTGACCCCACTCTGTCAATGTAACCCTCCCAGGGAAGAGCAGACTGACCCCACTCTGTCAATGTAACACACCCAGGGAAGAGCAGACTGACCACACTCAGTCAATGTAACCCACCCATAAAAGAGCAGACTGAGCCAACTCTGTCAATGTAACACAGCCAGGAAAGAGCAGACTGACCCCAATCTGTCAATGTAACACACCTAGGGAAAAACAGACTGACCCCACTGTGTTAATGTAACACACCCAGGGAAGAGCAGACTGACCCCACTCTGTCAGTATATCACACCCAGGGAAGAGCAGACTGACCCCACTCTGTCAATGTAACACACCCAGGGAAGAGCAGACTGACCCCACTCTGTCAATGTAAGACACCCAGGGAAGAGTAGACTGACCCCAATCTGTCAATGTAATACACCCAAAGTAGAGCAGACTGACCTCACTCTGTCAATGTAACACACCCAGGGAAGAGCAGACTGTCCCCACTCTGTCAATGTAACACACTCAGGGAAGAGCAGACTGACCCCACTCTGTCAATGTAAAACACCGAGGGAAGAGCAGACTTACCCCACTCTGTCAATGTCACGCACCCAGGGAAGAGCAGACTGACCCCACTCTGTCAATGTAACACACCCAGTGAAGAGCAGACTGACCCCACTCTGTCAATGTCACGCACCCAGGGAAGAGCACACTGACCGAACTCTGTCAATGTAACATACCCAGGGAAGAGCAGACTGACCCCACTCTGTCAATGTAACACACCCTGGGAAGAGCAGACTGACCCCACTCTGTCAATGTAGCAAACCCTGGGAAGAGCAGACTGACCCCACTCTGTCACTGTAACACACCCAGGGAAGAGCAGACTGATCCCACTCTGTCAATGTAACAAACCCAGGGAAGAGCAGACTGACCCCACTCTGTCAATGTAACACACTCAGGGAAGAGCAGACTGACCCCACTCTGTCAATGTAAAACGCCCAGGGAAGACCAGACTGAACCCATTCTGTCAATGTAACCCACCCATAAAAGAGCAGACTGACCCCACTCTGTCAATGTGACACGCCCTGTGAAGAGCAGACTGACCACACTCTGTCAATGCAACACACCCTGGGAAGAGCAGACTGACCCCCACTCTGTCAATGTAACACACCCAGGGAAGTGCGCACTGACCCCACTCTGTCATTGTAACACACCAAGGGAAGAGCAGACTGACCCCACTGTGTCAATGTAACACACTTGGGGAAGAGCAGACTGACCCCAATCAGTCAACGTAACACACCCAGGGAAGAGCAGACTGACCACACTCAGTCAATGTAACCCACCCATAAAAGAGCAGACTGAGCCCACTCTGTCAATGTAACACAGCCAGGAAAGAGCAGACTGACCCCAATCTGTCAATGTAACACACCCAGGGAAAAACAGACTGACCCCACTGTGTTAATGTAACACACCCAGGGAAGAGCAGACTGACCCCACTCTGTCAGTATATCACACCCAGGGAAGAGCAGACTGACCCCACTCTGTCAATGTAACACACCCAGGGAAGAGCAGACTGACCCCACTCTGTCAATGTAAGACACCCAGGGAAGAGTAGACTGACCCCAATCTGTCAATGTAATACACCCATGGTAGAGCAGACTGACCTCACTCTGTCAATGTAACACACGCAGGGAAGAGCAGACTGTCACCACTCTGTCAATGTAACACACCCAGGGAAGAGCAGACTGACCCCACTCTGTCAATGTAAAACACCGAGGGAAGAGCAGACTTACCCCACTCTGTCAATGTCACGCGCCCAGGGAAGAGCAGACTGACCCCACTCTGTCAATGTAACACACCCAGTGAAGAGCAGACTGACCCCACTCTGTCAATGTCACGCACCCAGGGAAGAGCACACTGACCGCACTCTGTCAATGTAACACACCCAGGGAAGAGCAGACTGACCCCACTCTGTCAATGTTACACACCCTGGGAAGAGCAGACTGACCCCACTCTGTCAATGTAACACACCCTGTGAAGAGCAGTCTGACCCCACTCTGTCACTGTAACACACCCAGGGAAGAGCAGACTGACCCCACTCTGTCAATGTAAAACACCCAGGGAAGAGCAGACTGACCCCACTCTGTCAATGTAACACACCCAGGGAAGAGCAGACTGACCCCACTCTGTCAATGTAAAACACCCAGGGAAGAGCAGACTGACCCCATTCTGTCAACGTTTCACACCCAGGGAAGATCAGACTGACCCAACTCTGTCAATGTAACACATTCTGGGAAGAGCAGACTGACCCAACTCTGTCATTGAAACACACCCAGGGAAGAGCAGACTGACCCCTCTCTGTCATTGTAACGCACCCAGGGAAGAGCAGACTGACCCCACTCTGTCAATGTAACACACCCAGGGAAGAGCAGACTGAGCCCCCTCTGTCAATGTAACTCACCCAGGGAACAGAAGATTGACCTGGCTAGGTCAATGAAACATACCCAGGGAAGAGCAGACTGACCAAACTCTGTCAATGTAACACACCCTGGGAAGAGCAGACTGACCCCACTCTGTCAATGTAACACACCCAGGGAAGAGCAGATTGACACCACTCTGTCAATGTCACGCACCCAGCGAAGAGCAGACTGACCGCATTCTGTCAATGTCACGCACCCAGGGAAGAGCAGACTGACCCCACTGTGTCAATATAACATACACAGGGATGAGCAGACTGACCACACTCTGCCATTGCAACACACCCAGGGAAGAGCAGACTGAGTTCTCTCTGTCAATGTAACACAACCAGGGAAGAGCAGACTGACCCCTGTCTCTCAACGTTATACACCCAGGGAACATCAGACTGACCCAACTCTGTCAATGTAACACACCCTGGGAAGAGCAGATTGACCCCACTCTGTCAATGTAACACACCCAGGGAAGAGCAGACTGACCCCACTCTGTCATTGTAACACAACCAGGGAAGAGCAGACTGACCTCACTCTGTCAATGTAACACACCCAGGGAAGAGCAGACTAACCCCACTCTGTCAATGTAACATATCCAGGGAAAGGCAGACGGACCCTGTTCTGTCAATGTATCACAGCCAGGGAAGATCAGACTGACCCCACTCTATCATTGTAACACACCCAGGGAAGAGCAGACTGACCTCACTCTGTCAATGTAACACACCCAGGGGAGACCAGACTGACCCCTCTCTCTCAATGTAACTCACCTAGGGAAGCAGACTGACCCCACTCTGTCAAAGTAACACACTCAGGGAAGAGCAGACTGTCCCCACTCTGTCAAAGTAACACACTCAGGGAAGAGCAGACTGACCTCACTCTGTCAATGTAACACACCCAGGGAACAGCAGACTGTCCCCACTCTGTCAAAGTAACACACTCGGGGAAGAGCAGACTGACCCCACTCTGTCAATGTAACAGACCCAGGGGAGACCAGACTGACCCCACCCTGTCAATGTAACACACCCAGGGAAGAGCAGACTGACCCCACTCTGTCAATGTAACACGCCCAGGGAAGAGCAGACTGAACCCACCCTGTCAATGTAACACACCGAGGGAAGAGCAGACTGACCCCACCCTGTCAATGTAACACACCCTGGGAAGAGCAGACACACCCCACTCTGTCAATGTAACATACTCAGGGAATAGCAGTCTGACCCCACTCTGTCAATGTATCACACCCAGGGGAGAGCAGACTGAACCAACCCTGTCAATGTAACTCACCCAGGGAAGAGCAGACTGACCTCACTCTGTCAATGTAACACACCCTGGGAAGAGCAGACTGACCCCCACTCTGTCAATGTAACACACACATGGAAGTGCACACTGACCCCACTCTGTCATTGTAACACAGCAAGGGAAGAGCAGACTGACCCCACTCTGTCAATGTAACACACCCAGGGAAGAGCAGACTGAACCCACTCAATCAATGTAACACACCCAGGGAAGAACAGACTGACCCCACTCTGTCAATGTAATACACCCAGGGAAGAGCAGACTGACCCCACTCTGTCAATGTAACCCACCCATAAAAGAGCAGACTGACCCCACTCTGTCAATGTGACACGCCCTGGGAAGAGCACACTGACCCAACTCTGTCAATGTAAAACACCCAGGGAAGAGCAGACTGACCAAACTCTGTCAATGTAACAAACCCAGGGAAGAGCAGACTGACCTCACTTTGTCAATGTAACACACCCAGAGAAGAGCAGAATGACCTCTTCTGCAAAGTTACTCACAGAGTGAACTGCAGACTTACCCCACTCTGTCAATGTAACCCACCCAGTGAAGTGCACATTGACCCCACTCTGTCATTGTAACACACCCAGGGAAGAGCAGACTGATACCACTCTGACAATGTAACACACCAAGGTAAGAACAGACTGACCCAACTCTGTCAATTTAACACACCCAGGGAAGAGCAGACTGACACCACCCTGTCACTGTAACACTCCCAGGGAAGAACAGACTGACGCCACTCTGACAATGTAACACACCCAGGGAAGAGCAGACTGACCCAACACAGTCAATTTAACACACACAAGGAAGAACAGACTGACCCCACTCTGTCAATGTAACACACTCAGGGAATAGCAGACTGAACCCAATCAGTCAATGTAACACACCCAGGGAAGAGAAGACTGAGCCCACTCTGTCAATGTAACATACCCAGGGAAGAGCAGACTGACCTAACTCTGTCAATGTAACACACCCAGGGAAGAGCAGACTGACCCAACTCTGTCAATGTAACACACCCAGGGAAGAGCAGACTGACCACACTCTGTCAATGCAACACACCCTGGGAAGAGCAGACTGACCCCCACTCTGTCAATGTAACACACCCAGGGAAGTGTGCACTGACCCCACTCTGTCATTGTAACACACCAAGGGAAGAGCAGACTGACCCCACTGTGTCAATGTAACACACTTGGGGAAGAGCAGACTGACACCAATCAGTCAATGTAACACACCCAGGGAAGAGAAGACTGACCCCACTCTGTCAATGTAACCCTCGCAGGGAAGAGCAGACTGACCCCACTCTGTCAATGTAACACACCCAGTGAAGAGCAGACTGACCCCACTCTGTCAATGTAACCCCCCATAAAAGAGCAGACTGACCCCACTCTGTCAATGTAACACAGCCAGGAAAGAGCAGACTGACCCCAATCTGTCAATGTAACACACCCAGGGAAAAACAGACTGAACCCACTGTGTCAATGTAACCCACCCATTAAAGAGCAGACTGACCCCACTCTGTCAATGTAACACACCCAGGAAAGAGCAGACTGACCCCACTCTGTCAATGTATCACACCCAGGGAAGAGCAGACTGACCCCACTCTGTCAATGTAAGACACCCAGGGCAGAGTAGACTGACCCCAATCTGTCAATGTAATACACCCAGGGTAGAGCAGACTGACCTCACTCTGTCAATGTAACACACCCAGGGAAGAGCAGACTGTCCCCACTCTGTCAATGTAACACACCCAGGGAAGAGCAGACTGACCCCACTCTGTCAATGTAAAACACCGAGGGAAGAGCAGACTTACCCCACTCTGTCAATGTCACGCACCCAGGGAAGAGCAGACTGACCCCACCCTGTCACTGTAACACTCCCAGGGAAGAACAGACTGACGCCACTCTGTCAATGTAACACACCCAGGGAAGAGCAGACTGACCCAACACAGTCAACTTAACACACCTAAGGAAGAACAGACTGACCCCACTCTGTCAATGTAACACACTCAGGGAATAGCAGACTGACCCCAATCAGTCAATGTAACACACCCAGGGAAGAGAAGACTGAGCCCACTCTGTCAATGTAACATACCCAGGGAAGAGCAGACTGACCTCACTCTGTCAATGTAACACACCCAGGGAAGAGCAGACTGACCCCACTCTGTCAATGTAACACACCCAGGGAAGAGCAGACTGACCACACTCTGTCAATGCAACACACCCTGGGAAGAGCAGACAGACCCCCACTCTGTCAATGTAACACACCAAGGGAAGAGCAGACTGACCCCACTGTGTCAATGTAACCCACCCATTAAAGAGCAGACTGACCCCACTCTGTCAATGTAACACACCCAGGAAAGAGCAGACTGACCCCACTCTGTCAATGTAACACACCCAGGGAAGAGCAGACTGACCCCACTCTGTCAATGTAAGACACCCAGGGAAGAGTAGACTGACCCCAATCTGTCAATGTAATACACCCAGGGTAGAGCAGACTGACCTCACTCAGTCAATGTAACACACCCAGGGAAGAGCAGACTGTCCCCACTCTGTCAATGTAACACACCCAGGGAAGAGCAGACTGACCCCACTCTGTCAATGTAAAACACCGAGGGAAGAGCAGACTTACCCCACTCTGTCAATGTAAGACACACAGGGAAGAGCAGACAGACCCCACTCTGTCAATGTAACACACCCAGGGAAGAGCAGACTGACCCCACTCTGTCAATGTAAAACACCCAGGGAAGAGCAGACTGACCCCTTTCTGTCAACGTTTCACACCCAGGGAAGATCAGACTGACCCAACTCTGTCAATGTAACACATTCTGGGAAGAGCAGACTGACCCAACTCTGTCATTGAAACACACCCAGGGAAGAGCAGACTGACCCCTCTCTGTCATTGTAACGCACCCAGGGAAGAGCAGACTGACCTCACTCTGTCAATGTTACACACCCAGGGAAGAGCAGACTGAGCCCCCTCTGTCAATGTAACACACCCAGGGAACAGAAGATTGACCTGGCTAGGTCAATGTAACATACCCAGGGAAGAGCAGACTAACCCCACTCTGTCAATGTAACACACCCTGGGAAGAGCAGACTGACCCCACTCTGTCAATTTAACACACCCAGGGAAGAGCAGACTGACCCCACTCTGTCAATGTCATGCACCCAGGGAAGAGCAGACTGACCCCACTGTGTCAATGTAACACACCCAGGGAAGAGCAGACTGACCCCACACTTTCAATGTAACGCATCCAGGGAAGAGCAGACTGACCCCTCTCTGTCAATATAACACACCCAGGGAAGAGCAGACTGACCCCACTCTGTCAATGTAACACACCCAGGGAAGAGCAGACTGACCCCACTCTGTCAATGTCACGCACCCAGGGAAGAGCAGACTACCGCGCACTGTCAATGTAACAAACCCAGGGAAGAGCAGATTGACCCCACTGTGTCAATGTAACACACCCAGGGTAGAGCAGACTGACCCCACACTTTCAATGTAACCCACCGAGGGAAGAGCAGACTGACCCCTCTCTGTCATTGTAACACACCCAGGGAACAGCAGACTGAAACCACTCTGGCAATGTAACACACCCAGGGAAGAGCAGACTGACCCCTTTCTGACAACGTTATAAACCCAGGGAAGATCAGACTGACCAAACTCTGTCAATGTAACACACCCTGGAAAGAGCAGACTGACTCGACTGGGTCAATGTTACAGACCCAGGGAAGAGCAGACGGACCTCAATCTGTCAATGTAACACACCCAGGGAAGAGCAGACTGACCCCACTCTGTCAATGTAACACACCCAGGGAAAGGCAGACGGACCCTGTTCCTTCAATGTAACACACCCAGGGAAGAGCAGACTGACCCCACTCTGTCAATGTAACGCACCCAGGGAAAATGCAGACTGACACCACTCTGTCAATATCACAGACCCAGGGAACAGCAGACTGACCACACTCTGTCAATGTAACACAGCCAGGGAAGAGCAGACTGACCCCTGTCTCTCAACGTTATACACCCAGGGAACATCAGACTGACCCAACTCTGTCAATGTAACACACCCTGGGAAGAGCAGACTGACCCCACTCTGTCAATGTAACACACCCAGGGAAGAGCAGACTGACCCCACTCTGTCATTGTAACACACCCAGGGAAGAGCAGACTGACCTCACTCTGGCAATGTAACACACCCAGGGAAGAGCAGAATAACCCCACTCTGTCAATGTAACATACCCAGGGAAAGGCAGACGGACCCTGTTCTGTCAAAGTAACACACCCAGGGAAGAGCATACTGACCCCACTCTGTCAGTATAACACACCTAGGGAAGAGCAGACTGACCCCACTCTGTCAAAGTAACACACTCAGGGAAGAGCAGACTGTCCCCACTCTGTCAAAGTAACACACCCAGGGAAGAGCAGACTGACCCCACTCTGTCAATATAACACACCCAGGGAAGAGCAGACTGACCCCACTCTGTCAATGTCACGCACCCAGGGAAGAGCAGACTGACCGCGCACTGTCAATGTAACACACCCAGGGAAGAGCAGATTGACCCCACTGTGTCAATGTAACACACCCAGGGTAGAGCAGACTGACCCCACTCTGTCAATGTCACGCACCCAGGGAAGAGCAGACTGACCCCTCTCTGTCATTGTAACACACCCAGGGAAGAGCAGACTGAAACCACTCTGGCAATGTAACACACCCAGGGAAGAGCAGACTGACCCCTTTCTCTCAACGTTATAAACCCAGGGAAGATCAGACTGACCAAACTCTGTCAATGTAACACACCCTGGGAAGAGCAGACTGACTCCACTCTGTCAATGTAACACACCCAGGGAAGAGCAGACGGACCTCAATCTGTCAATGTAACACACCCAGGGAAGAGCAGACTGACCCCACTCTGTCAATGTAACACACCCAGGGAAAGGCAGACGGACCCTGTTCCGTCAATGTAACACACCCAGGGAAGAGCAGACTGACCCCACTCTGTCAATGTAACGCACCCAGGGAAAATGCAGACTGACACCACTCTGTCAATATCACAGACCCAGGGAACAGCAGACTGACCACAGACTGTCAATGTAACACAGCCAGGGAAGAGCAGACTGACCCCTGTCTCTCAACGTTATACACCCAGGGAACATCAGACCGACCCAACTCTGTCAATGTAACACACCCTGGGAAGAGCAGACTGACCCCACTCTGTCAATGTAACACACCCAGGGAAGAGCAGACTGACCCCACTCTGTCATTGTAACACACCCAGGGAAGAGCAGACTGACCTCACTCTGGCAATGTAACACACCCAGGAAAGAGCAGACTAACCCCACTCTGTCAATGTAACATACCCAGGGAAAGGCAGACGGACCCTGTTCTGTCAATGTAACACACCCAGGGAAGAGCATACTGACCCCACTCTGTCAGTATAATACACCCAGGGAAGAGCAGACTGACCCCACTCTGTCAAATTAACACACTCAGGGAAGAGCAGACTGTCCCCACTCTGTCAAAGTAACACACTCAGGGAAGAGCAGACTGACCCCACTCTGTCATTGTAACACACCCAGGGAAAGGCAGACGGAGCCTGTTCTGTCAATGTAACGAACCCAGGGAAGAGCAGACTGACCCCACTCTGTCAGGATAACACACCCAGGGAAGAGCAGACTGACCCCACTCTGTCAATGGAACACACCCAGGGAAGAGCAGACTGACCCCACTCTGTCAATGTAAGACACACAGGGAAGAGTAGACTGACCCCACTCTGTCAATGTAACACACCCAGGGAAGAGCAGACTCACCCCACTCTGTCAATGTAAAACACCCAGGGAAGAGCAGACTGACCCCTTTCTGTCAACGTTACACACCCAGGGAAGATCAGACTGACCCAACTCTGTCAATGTAACACATTCTGGGAAGAGCAGACTGACCCCACTCTGTCAATGCAACACACCCAGGGAAGAGCAGACTGACGCCACTCTATCATTGTAACACACCCAGGGAAGAGTAGACTGACCTCACTCTGTCAATGTAACACACCCAGGGGAGACCAGACTGACCCCTCTATCTCAATGTAACTCACCTAGGGAAGAGCAGACTGACCCCACTCTGTCAAAGTAACACACTCAGGGAAGAGCAGACTGACCTCACTCTGTCAATGTAACACACCCAGGGAACAGCAGACTGTCCCCACTCTGTCAAAGTAACACACTCGGGGAAGAGCAGACTGACCCCATTCTGTCAATGTAACACACCCAGGGAAGAGCAGACTGACCCCACCCTGTCAATGTAACACACCCAGGGAAGAGCAGACTGACCCCACTCTGTCAATGTAACACGCCCAGGGAAGAGCAGACTGAGCCCACCCTGTCAATGTAACACACCGAGGGAAGAGCAGACTGACCCCACCTTGTCAATGTAACACACCCTGGGAAGAGCAGACACACCCCACTCTGTCAATGTAACATACTCAGGGAATAGCAGTCTGACCCCACTCTGTCAATGTATCACACCCAGGGGAGAGCAGACTGAACCAACCCTGTCAATGTAACTCACCCAGGGAAGAGCAGACTGACCTCACTCTGTCAATGTAACACACCCTGGGAAGAGCAGACTGACCCCCACTCTGTCAATGTAACACACACAGGGAAGTGCACACTGACCCCACTCTGTCATTGTAACACAGCATGGGAAGAGCAGACTGACCCCAATCTCTCAATGTAACACACCCAGGGAAGAGCAGACTGGACCCACTCAATCAATGTAACACACCCAGGGAAGAACAGACTGACCCCACTCTGTCAATGTAATACACCCAGGGAAGAGCAGACTGACCCCACTCTGTCAATGTAACCCACCCATAAAAGAGCAGACTGTCCCCACTCTGTCAATGTGACACGCCCTGGGAAGAGCACACTGACCCAACTCTGTCAATGTAACACACCCAGGGAAGAGCAGACTGACCAAACTCTGTCAATGTAACAAACCCAGGGAAGAGCAGACTGACCTCACTCTGTCAATGTAACACACCCAGAGAAGAGCAGAATGACCTGTTCTGAAAAGTTACTCACACAGTGAACTGCAGACTTACCCCACTCTGTCAATGTAACCCACCCAGTGAAGTGCACATTGACCCCACTCTGTCATTGTAACACACCCAGGGAAGAGCAGACTGACCCAAGTCTGTCAATGTCTCACACAATGGGAGAACAGACTGACCCCACTCTGTCAATGTAACACAGACAGGGAAGAGCAGACAGATACCACTCTGACAATGTAACACACCAAGGGAAGAACAGACTGACCCCACTCTGTCAATTTAACACACTCAGGGAAGAGCAGACTGACCCAACACAGTCAATTTAACACACCCAAGGAAGAACAGACTGACCCCACTCTGTCAATGTAACACACTCAGGGAATAGCAGACTGACCCCAATCAGTCAATGTAACACACCCAGGGAAGAGAAGACTGAGCCCACTCTGTCAATGTAACATACCCAGGGAAGAGCAGACTGACCTCACTCTGTCAATGTAACACACCCAGGGAAGAGCAGACTGACCCCACCCTGTCAATGTAACACACCCAGGGAAGAGCAGACTGACCCCACTCTGTCAATTTAACACGCCCAGGGAAGAGCAGACTGAACCCACCCTGTCAATGTAACACACCGAGGGAAGAGCAGACTGACCCCACCCTGTCAATGTAACACACCCTGGGAAGAGCAGACACACCCCACTCTGTAAATGTAACATACTCAGGGAATAGCAGTCTGAACCCACTCTGTCAATGTATCACACCCAGGGGAGAGCAGACTGAACCAACCCTGTCAATGTAACTCACCCAGGGAAGAGCAGACTGACCTCACTCTGTCAATGTAACACACCCTGGGAAGAGCAGACTGACCCCCACTCTGTCAATGTAACACACACAGGGAAGTGCACACTGACCCCACTCTGTCATTGTAACACAGCAAGGGAAGAGCAGACTGACCCCAATCTCACAATGTAACACACCCAGGGAAGAGCAGACTGAACCCACTCAATCAATGTAACACACCCAGGGAAGAACAGACTGACCCCACTCTGTCAATGTAATACACCCAGGGAAGAGCAGACTGACCTCACTCTGTCAATGTAACCCACCCATAAAAGAGCAGACTGTCCCCACTCTGTCAATGTGACACGCCCTGGGAAGAGCACACTGACCCAACTCTGTCAATGTAACACAACCAGGGAAGAACAGATTGAACAAACTCTGTCAATGTAACAAACCCAGGGAAGAGCAGACTGACCTCACTCTGTCAATGTAACACACCCAGAGGAGAGCAGAATGACCTCTTCTGAAAAGTTACTCACACAGTGAACTGCAGACTTACCCCACTCTGTCAATGTAACCCACCCAGTGAAGTGCACATTGACCCCACTCTGTCAATGTAACACACTCAGGGAATAGCAGACTGACCCCAATCAGTCAATGTAACACACCCAGGGAAGAGAAGACTGAGCCCACTCTGTCAATGTAACATACAGAGGGAAGAGCAGACTGACCTCACTCTGTCAATGTAACACACCCAGGGAAGAGCAGACTGACCCCACTCTGTCAATGAAACACACCCAGGGAAGAGCAGACTGACCACACTCTGTCAATGCAACACACCCTGGGAAGAGCAGACTGACCCCCACTCTGTCAATGTAACACACCCAGGGAAGTGTGCACTGACCCCACTCTGTCATTGTAACACACCAAGGGAAGAGCAGACTGACCCCACTGTGTCAATGTAACACACTTGGGGAAGAGCAGACTGACCCCAATCAGTCAATGTAACACACGCAGGGAAGAGAAGACTGACCCCACTCTGTCAATGTAACCCTCCCAGGGAAGAGCAGACTGACCCCACTCTGTCAATGTAACACACCCAGGGAAGAGCAGACTGACCCCACTCTGTCAATGTAACCCACCCACAAAAGAGCAGACTGACCCCACTCTGTCAATGTAACACACCCAGGAAAGAGCAGACTGACCCCAATCTGTCAATGTAACACACCCAGGGAAAAACAGACTGACCCCACTGTGTCAATGTAACCCACCCATTAAAGAGCAGACTGACCCCACTCTGTCAATGTAACACACCCAGGAAAGAGCAGACTGACCCCACTCTGTCAATGTAACACACCCAGGGAAGAGCAGACTGACCCCACTCTGTCAATGTAACACGCCCAGGGAAGGGTAGACTGACCCCACTCTGTCAATGAAACACACCCAGGGAAGAACAGACTGACCCCACTCTGTCAATGTAACACACCCTGGGAAGAGCAGACTGACCCCACTCTGTCAATGTAACACACGCAGGGAAGATTAGACTGACCCCACTCTGTCAATGTAACACACCCAGGGAAGAGCAGACTGACCCCACTCTGTCAATGTAACACACCCAGGGAAGAGCAGACTGACCCCACTCTGTCAATGTAAGTCACCCAGTGAAGAGTAGACTGACCCCACTCTGTCAATGTAACACACCCAGGGAAGAGCAGACTGACCTCACTCTGTCAATGTAACACACCCAGGGAAGAGCAGACTGACCCCACTCTGTCAATGTAACACACCCAGGGAAGAGCAGACTGAGCCCACTCTGTCAATGTAAAACACCCAGGGAAGAGCAGACTGACCCCTTTCTGTCAACGTTTCACACCCAGGGAAGATCAGTCTGACCCAACTCTGTCAATGTAACACATTCTGGGAAGAGCAGACTGACGCAACTCTGTCATTGTCACACACCCAGGGAAGAGCAGGCTGACCCCTCTCTGTCATTGTAACACACCCAGGGAAGTGCAGACTGACCTCACTCTGTCAATGTAACACACCCAGGGAAGAGCAGACTGAGCCCCCTCTGTCAATGTAACACACCCAGGGAACAGAAGATTGAACTGGCTAGGTCAATGTAACATACCCAGGGAAGAGCAGACTAAACCCAATCTGTCAATGTAACACACCCAGGGAAGTGCAGACTGACCTCACTCTGTCAATGTAACACACCCAGGGAAGAGCAGACTGAGCCCCCTCTGTCAATGTAACACACCCAGGGAACAGAAGATTGAACTGGCTTAGTCAATGTAACATACCCAGGGAAGAGCAGACTAAACCCAATCTGTCAATGTAACACACCCAGGGAAGAGCAGACTGACCGCACTCTGTCAATGTAACACACCCAGGGAAGAGCAGACTGACCCCTGTCTCTCAACGTTATGCACCCAGGGAACATCAGACTGACCCAACTCTGTCAATGTAACACACCCTGGGTAGAGCAGACTGACCCCACTCTGTCAATGTAACACACCCAGGGAAGAGCAGACTGACCCCACTCTGTCAATGTAACACACCCAGGGAAGAGTTGACTGACCTCACTCTGTCAATGTAACACACCCAGGGAAGAGCAGACTAACCCCACTCTGTCAATGTAACATACCCAGGGAAAGGCAGACGGACCCTGTTCTGTCAATGTAACACACCCAGGGAAGAGCATACTGACCCCACTCTGTCTGTATAACACACCCAGGGAAGAGCAGACTGACCCCACTCGGTCAAAGAAACACACTCAGGGAAGAGCAGACTGTCCCCACTCTGTCAAAGTAACACACTCAGGGAAGAGCAGACTGACCCCACTCTGTCATTGTAACACACCCAGGGAAAGGCAGACGGACCCTGTTCTGTCAATGTAACGCACCCAGGGAAGAGCAGACTGACCCCACTCTGTCAGGATAACACACCCAGGGAAGAGCAGACTGACCCCACTCTGTCAATGGAACACACCCAGGGAAGAGCAGACTGACCCCACTCTGTCAATGTAAGACACACCGGGAAGAGTAGACTGACCCCACTCTGTCAATGTAACACACCCAGGGAAGAGCAGACTCACCCCAATCTGTCAATGTAAAACACCCAGGGAAGAGCAGACTGACCCCTTTCTATCAACGTTACACACCCAGGGAAGATCAGACTGACCCAACTCTGTCAATGTAACACATTCTGGGAAGAGCAGACTGACCCCACTCTGTCAATGCAACACACCCAGGGAAGAGCAGACTGACCCCACTCTATCATTGTAACACACCCAGGGAAGAGCAGACTGACCTCACTCTGTCAATGTAACACACCCAGGGGAGACCAGACTGACCCCTCTATCTCAATGTAACTCACCTAGGGAAGAGCAGACTGACCCCACTCTGTCAAAGTAACACACTCAGGGAAGAGCAGACTGTCCCCAGTTTGTCAAAGTAACACACTCAGGGAAGAGCAGACTGACCTCACTCTGTCAATGTAACACACCCAGGGAACAGCAGACTGTCCCCACTCTGTCAAAGTAACACACTCGGGGAAGAGCAGACTGACCCCACTCTGTCAATGTAGCACACCCAGGGAAGAGCAGACTGACCCCACCCTGTCAATGTAACACACCCAGGGAAGAGCAGACTGACCCCACTCTGTCAATGTAACATAGCCAGGGAAGAGCAGACTGACCCCACTCTGTCAATGTAACACACCCAGGGAAGAACAGACTGACCCCACTGTTTCAATGTAACAAACTTGGGGAAGAGCAGACTGACCCCAATCTGTCAATGTTACACACCCAGGGAAGAGAAAACTGACCCCACTCTGTCAATGTAACCCTCCCAGGGAAAAGCAGACTGACCCCACTCTGTCAATGTAACACACCCAGGGAAGAGCAGACTGAACTCACTCTGTAAATGTAACACAACCAGGGAAGATCAGACTGACCCCACTCTGTCAATGTAACATACCTAGGGAAGAGCAGACTGACCCCACTCTGTCAATGTCACCCACCCATAAAAGAGCAGACTGTCCCCACTCTGTCAATGTGACACGCCCTGGGAAGAGCAGACTGACCACACTCTGTCAATGCAACACACCCAGGGAACAGAAGATTGACCTGGCTAGTTCAACGTAACATACCCAGGGAAGAGCAGACTAAACCCAATCTGTCAATGTAACACACCCAGGGAGGAGCAGACTGACCCCACTCTGTCAATGTAACACACCCAGGGAAGAGCAGACTGAACTCACTCTGTCAATGTAACACACCCAGGGAAGAGCAGACTGACCCCACTCTGTCAATGTAACACACCCAGGGAAGAGCAGACTGAACTCACTCTGTCAATGTAACACAACCAGGGAAGATCAGACTGACCCCGCTCTGTCAATGCAACACCCGCAGTGAAGAGCAGACTGAATTCATTCTGTCAATGTAACCCACCCATAAAAGAGCAGACTGACCACACTCTTTCAATGTGTCTCGCCCTGGGAAGAGCAGACTGACCACACTCTGTCAATGTAACACACCCTGGGAAGAGCAGACTGACCCCCACTCTGTCAATGTAACACACACAGGGAAGTGTACACTGACCCCACTCTGTCATTGTAACACAGCAAGGGAAGAGCAGACTGACCCCACTCTGTCAATGTAACAAACCCTGGGAGATAAGACTGTCCCCACGCTGTCAATGTAACACACCCAGGGAAGAGCAGACTGAACCCACTCTGTCAATGTAACACACCCAGGGAAGAACAGACTGACCCCACTCTGTCAATGTAAAACACACATAAAAGAGCAGACTGACCCCACTCTGAAAATGTGACACGCCCTGGGAAGAGCAGACTGATCACACTCTGTCAATGCAACACACCCAGGGAACAGAAGATTGACCTGGCTAGGTCAATGTAACATACCCAGGGAAGAGCAGACTAAACCCAATCTGTCAATGTAACACACCCAGGGAGGAGCAGACTGACCCCACTCTGTCAATGTAACACACACAGGGAAGAGCAGACAGATACCACTATGACAATGTAACACACCAAGGGAAGAACAGACTGACCCCACTCTGTCAATTTAACACACCCAGAGAAGAGCAGACTGACCCCAGTCTGTCAATGGAACACACCCAGGGAAGAGCAGACTGACACCACACTGTCACTGTAACACTCCCAGGGAAGAACAGACTGACGCCACTCTGTCAATGTAACACACCCAGAGAAGAGCAGACTGACCCAACACAGTCAATTTAACACACCCAAGGAAGAACAGACTGACCCCACTCTGTCAATGTAACACACTCAGGGAATAGCAGACTGACCCCAATCAGTCAATGTAACACACCCAGGGAAGAGAAGACTGAGCCCACTCTGTCAATGTAACATACCCAGGGAAGAGCAGACTGACCTCACTCTGTCAATGTAACACACCCAGGGAAGAGCAGACTGACCCCACTCTGTCAATGTAACACACCCAGGGAAGAGCAGACTGACCACACTCTGTCAATGCAACACACCCTGGGAAGAGCCGACTGACCCCCACTCTGTCAATGTAACACACCCAGGGAAGTGTGCACTGACCCCACTCTGTCATTGTAACACACCAAGGGAAGAGCAGACTGACCCCACTGTGTCAATGTAACACACTTGGGGAAGAGCAGACTGACCCCAATCAGTCAATGTAACACACCCAGGGAAGAGAAGACTGACCCCACTCTGTCAATGTAACCCTCCCAGGGAAGAGCAGACTGACCCCATTCTGTCAATGTAACACACCCAGGGAAGAGCAGACTGACCCCACTCTGTCAATGTAACCCACCCATAAAAGAGCAGACTGACCCCACTCTGTCAATGTAACACACCCAGGAAAGAGCAGACTGACCCCAATCTGTCAATGTAACACACCCAGGGAAAAACAGACTGACCCCACTGTGTCAATGTAACCCACCCATTAAAGAGCAGACTGACCCCACTCTGTCAATGTAACACACCCAGGAAAGAGCAGACTGACCCCACTCTGTCAATGTATCACACCCAGGGAAGAGCAGACTGACCCCACTCTGTCAATGTAAGACACCCAGGGAAGAGTAGACTGACCCGAATCTGTCAATGTAATACACCCAGGGTAGAGCAGACTCACCTCACTCTGTCAATGTAACACACCCAGGGAAGAGCAGACTGTCCCCACTCTGTCAATGTAACACACCCAGGGAAGAGCAGACTGACCCCACTCTGTCAATGTAAAACACCGAGGGAAGAGCAGACTTACCCCACTCTGTCAATGTCACGCACCCAGGGAAGAGCAGACTGACCCCACCATGTCAAAAGTAACACTCCCAGGGAAGAACAGACTGACGCCACTCTGTCAATGTAACACACCCAGGGAAGAGCAGACTGACCCAACACAGTCAATTTAACACACCCAAGGAAGAACAGACTGACCCCACTCTGTCAATGTAACACACTCAGGGAATAGCAGACTGACCGCACTCTGTCAATGTAACACACCCAGGGAAGAGCAGACTGACCCCTGTCTCTCAACGTTATACACCCAGGGAACATCAGACTGACCCAACTCTGTCAATGTAACACACCCTGGGAAGAGCAGACTGACCCCACTCTGTCAATGTAACACACCCAGGGAAGAGCAGACTGACCCCACTCTGTCATTGTAACACACCCAGGGAAGAGTTGACTGACCTCACTCTGTCAATGTAACACACCCAGGGAAGAGCAGACTAACCCCACTCTGTCAATGTAACTTACCCAGGGAAAGGCAGACGGACCCTGTTCTGTCAATGTAACACACCCAGGGAAGAGCATACTGACCCCACTCTGTCTGTATAACACACCCAGGGAAGAGCAGACTGACCCCACTCGGTCAAAGTAACACACTCAGGGAAGAGCAGACTGTCCCCACTCTGTCAAAGTAACACACTCAGGGAAGAGCAGACTGACCTCACTCTGTCAATGTAACACACCCAGGGAACAGCAGACTGTCCCCACTCTGTCAAAGTAACACACTCCGGGAAGAGCAGACTGACCCCACTCTGTCAATGTAACACACCCAGGGGAGACCAGACTGACCCCACACTGTCAATATAACACACCCAGGGAAGAGCAGACTGACCCCACTCTGTCAATGTAACACGCCCAGGGAAGAGCAGACTGAACCCACCCTGTCAATGTAACACACCCAGGGAAGAGCAGACTGACCACACCCTGTCAATGTAACACACCCTGGGAAGAGCAGACACACCCCACTCTGTCAATGTAACATACTCAGGGAATAGCAGTCTGACCCCACTCTGTCAATGTATCACACCCAGGGAAGAGCAGACTGACCTCACTCTCTCAATGTCACACACCCTGGGAAGAGCAGACTGACCCCCACTCTTGCAATGTAACAAACCCTGGGAGAACAGGCTGACCCCACTGTCAATGTAACACACCCAGGGAAGAGCAGACTGAACCCACTCAATCAATGTAACACACCCAGGGAAGAACAGACTGACCCCACTCTGTCAATGTAATACACCCAGAGAAGAACAGACTGACCCCACTCAGTCAATGTAACACACCCAGGGAAGAGCAGACTGACCCCACTCTGTCAATGTAACACACCCAGGGAAGAACAGACTGACCCCACTCTGTCAATGTAACACACCCAGGGAATAGCAGACTTACCCAACTCTGTCAATGTAACCCACCCATAAAAGAGCAGACTGACCCCACCCTGTCAATGTAACACGCCCTGGGAAGAGCAGACTGACCACACTCTGTCAATGTTACCCACCCAGGGAAGAGCAGATTGACCCCACTCTGTCAATGTGACACGCCCTGGGAAGAGCACACTGACCAAACTCTGTCAATGTAACACACCCTGGGAAGCGCAGACTGACCAAACTCTGTCAATGTAACAAACCCAGGGAAGAGCAGTCTGACCTCACTCTGTCAATGTAACACACCCAGGGAAGAGCAGACTGACCCAATTCTGTCAATGTAACACACACAGGGAAGAGCAGACTGACCCCACTCTGTCAATGTAACTCACCCAGGGAAGAGAAGATTGCCCCCCCTTTGTCAATGTAACACACCCAGGGGAGACCAGACTGACCCCTCTATCTCAATGTAACTCACCTAGGGAAGAGCAGACTGACCCCACTCTGTCAAAGTAACACACTCAGGGAAGAGCAGACTGTCCCCACTCTGTCAAAGTAACACACTCAGGGAAGAGCAGACTGACCTCACTCTGTCAATGTAACACACCCAGGGAACAGCAGACTGTCCCCACTCTGACAAAGTAACACACTCGGGGAAGTGCAGACTGACCCCCCTCTGTCAATGTAACACACCCAGGGAAGAGCAGACTGACCCCACCCTGTCAATGTAACACACCCAGGGAAGAGCAGACTGACCCCACTCTGTCAATGTAACACACCCAGGGAAGAGCAGACTGACCCCACCCTGTCAATGTAACACACCCTGGAAAGAGCAGACACACCCCACTCTGTCAATGTAACATACTCAGGGAATAGCAGTCTGACCCCACTCTGTCAATGTATCACACCCAGGGGAGAGCAGACTGAACCAACCCTGTCAATGTAACTCACCCAGGGAAGAGCAGACTGACCTCACTCTGTCAATGTCACACACCCTGGGAAGAGCAGACTGACCCCCACTCTGTCAATGTAACACACACAGGGAAGTGCACACTGACCCCACTCTGTCATTGTAACACAGCAAGGGAAGAGCAGACTGACCCCACTCTTGCAATGTAACAAACCCTGGGAGAACAGACTGACCCCACTCTGTCAATGTAACACACCCAGGGAAGAGCAGACTGAACCCACTCAATCAATGAAACACACCCAGGGAAGAACAGACTGACCCCACTCTGTCAATGTAATACACCCAGGGAAGAACAGACTGACCCCACTCAGTCAATGTAACACACCCAGGGAAGAGCAGACTGACCCCACTCTGTCAATGTAACACACCCAGGGAGGAACACACTGACTCTACTCTGTCAATGTAACCCACCCAGGGAAGAGCAGACTGACCCCACTCTGTCAATGTAACACACCCAGGGAATAGCAGACATACCCAACTCTGTCAATGTAACCGACCCATAAAAGAGCAGACTGGCCCCACTCTGTCAATGTGACACGCCCTGGGAAGAGCAGACTGACCACACTGTGTCAATGTTACCCACACAGGGAAGAGCAGATTGACCCCACTCTGTCATTGTGACACGCCCTGGGAAGAGCAGACTGACCTCACTCTGTCAATGTAACACACCCAGGGAAGAGCAGACTAACCCCACTCTGTCAATGTAACACACCCAGGGAAAGGCAGACGGACCCTGTTCTGTCAATGTAACGCACCCAGGGAAGAGCAGACTGACCCCACTCTGTCAGGATAACACACCCAGGGAAGAGCAGACTGACCCCACTCTGTCAATGTAACACACCCAGGGAAGAGCAGACTGACCCCACTCTGTCAATGTAAGACACACAGGGAAGAGTAGGCTGACCCCACTCTGTCAATGTAACACACCCAGGGAAGAGCAGACTCACCCCACTCTGTCAATGTAAAACACCCAGGGAAGAGCAGACTGACCCCTTTCTGTCAACGTTACACACCCAGGGAAGATCAGACTCACCCAACTCTGTCAATGTAACACATTCTGGGAAGAGCAGACTGACCCCACTCTGTCATAGCAACACACCCAGGGAAGAGCAGACTGACCTCACTCTGTCAATGTAACACACCCAGGGAAGAGCAGACTGACCCCATTCTGTCAATGTAACACACACAGGGAAGAGCAGACTGACCCCACTCTGTCAATGTAACTCACCCAGGGAAGAGCAGATGACCCCACCCTGTCAATGTAACTCACCTAGGGAAGAGCAGACTGACCCCACTCTGTCAAAGTAACACACTCAGGGAAGAGCAGACTGTCCCCACTCTGTCAAAGTAACACACTCAGGGAAGAGCAGACTGACCTCACTCTGTCAATGTAACACACCCAGGGAACAGCAGACTGTCCCCACTATGTCAAAGTAACACACTCGGGGAAGTGCAGACTGACCCCACTCTGTCAATGTAACACACCCAGGGAAGAGCAGACTGACCCCACCCTGTCAATGTAACACACCCAGGGAAGAGCAGACTGACCCCACTCTGTCAATGTAACACGCCCAGGGAAGAGCAGACTGAACCCACCCTGTCAATGTAACACACCCAGGGAAGAGCAGACTGACCCCACCCTGTCAATGTAACACACCCTGGGAAGAGCAGACACACCCCACTCTGTCAATGTAACACACCCAGGGAAGAGCAGACTGACCCCACTCTGTCAATGTAACACACCCAAGGAATAGCAGACTTACCCAACTCTGTCAATGTAACCCACCCATAAAAGAGCAGACTGACCCCACCCTGTCAATGTAACACGCCCTGGGAAGAGCAGACTGACCACACTCTGTCAATGTTACCCACCCAGGGAAGAGCAGACTGACCAAACTCTGTCAATGTAACACACCCTGGGAAGAGCAGACTGACCAAACTCTGTCAATGTAACAAACCCAGGGAAGAGCAGTCTGACCCCACTCTGTCAATGTATCACACCCAGGGGAGAGCAGACTGAACCAACCCTGTCAATGTAACTCACCCAGGGAAGAGCAGACTGACCTCACTCTGTCAATGTCACACACCCTGGGAAGAGCAGACTGACCCCCACTCTGTCAATGTAACACACACAGGGAAGTGCACACTGACCCCACTCTGTCATTGTAACACAGCAAGGGAAGAGCAGACTGACCCCATTCTTGCAATGTAACAAACCCTGGGAGAACAGACTGACCCCACTCTGTCAATGTAACACACCCAGGGAAGAGCGGACTGAACCCACTCAATCAATGTAACAAACCCAGGGAAGAACAGACTGACCCCACTCTGTCAATGTAATATACCAAGGGAAGAACAGACTGACCCCACTCAGTCAATGTAACACACCCAGGGAAGAGCAGACTGACCCCACTCTGTCAATGTAACACACCCAGGGAAGAACAGACTGACTCCACTCTGTCAACGTAACCCCCCCAGGGAAGAGCAGACTGACCCCACTCTGTCAATGTAACACACCCAGGGAATAGCAGACATACCCAACTCTGTCAATGTAACCCACCCATAAAAGAGCAGACTGGCCCCACTCTGTCAATGTGACACGCCCTGGGAAGAGCAGACTGACCACACTCTGTCAATGTTACCCACCCAGGGAAGAGCAGATTGACCCCACTCTGTCAATGTGACACACCCTGGGAAGAGCAGACTGACCTCACTCTGTCAATGTAACACACCCAGGGAAGAGCAGACTAACCCCACTCTGTCAATGTAACACACTCAGGGAAAGGCAGACGGACCCTGTTCTGTCAAGGTAACGCACCCAGGGAAGAGCAGACTGACCCCACTCTGTCAGGATAACACACGCAGGGAAGAGCAGACTGACCCCACTCTGTCAATGTAAGACACACAGGGAAGAGTAGACTGACCCCACTTTGTCAATGTCACACACCCTGGGAAGAGCAGACTCACCCCACTCTGTCAATGTAAAACACCCAGGAAAGAGCAGACTGACCCCTTTCTGTCAACGTTACACACCCAGGGAAGATCAGACTGACCCAACTCTGTCAATGTAACACATTCTGGGAAGAGCAGACTGACCCCAATCTGTCAATGCAACACACCCAGGGAAGAGCAGACTGACCTCACTCTGTCAATGTAACACACCCAGGGAAGAGCAGACTGACCCCATTCTGTCAATGTAACACACACAGGGAAGAGCAGACTGACCCCACTCTGTCAATGTAACTCACCCAGGGAAGAGCAGACTGACCCCACCCTGTCAATGTAACTCACCTAGGGAAGAGCAGACTGACCCCACTCTGTCAAAGTAACACACTCAGGGAAGAGCAGACTGTCCCCACTCTGTCAAAGTAACACACTCAGGGAAGAGCAGACTGACCTCACTCTGTCAATGTAACACACCCAGGGAACAGCAGACTGTCCCCACTATGTCAAAGTAACACACTCGGGGAAGTGCAGACTGACCCCACTCTGTCAATGTAACACACCCAGGGAAGAGCAGACTGACCCCACCCTGTCAATGTAACACACCCAGGGAAGAGCAGACTGACCCCACTCTGTCAATGTAACACGCCCAGGGAAGAGCAGACTGAACCCACCCTGTCAATGTAACACACCCAGGGAAGAGCAGACTGACCCCACCCTGTCAATGTAACACACCCTGGGAAGAGCAGACACACCCCACTCTGTCAATGTAACACACCCAGGGAAGAGCAGACTGACCCCACTCTGTCAATGTAACACACCCAGGGAATAGCAGACTTACCCAACTCTGTCAATGTAACCCACCCATAAAAGAGCAGACTGACCCCACCCTGTCAATGTAACACGCCCTGGGAAGAGCAGACTGACCACACTCTGTCAATGTTACCCACCCAGGGAAGAGCAGATTGACCCCACTCTGTCAATGTGACACGCCCTGGGAAGAGCACACTGACCCAACTCTGTCAATGTAACACACCCTGGGAAGAGCAGACTGACCAAACTCTGTCAATGTAACAAACCCAGGGAAGAGCAGTCTGACCCCACTCTTTCAATGTATCACACCCAGGGGAGAGCAGACTGAACCAACCCTGTCAATGTAACTCACCCAGGGAAGAGCAGACTGACCTCACTCTGTCAATGTAACACACCCAGGGAAGAGCAGACTGACCCCATTCTGTCAATGTAACACACACAGGGAAGAGCAGACTGACCCCACTCTGTCAATGTAACTCACCCAGGGAAGAGAAGATTGCCCCCCCCTTTGTCAATGTAACACACCCAGGGGAGACCAGACTGACCCCTCTATCTCAATGTAACTCACCTAGGGAAGAGCAGACTGACCTCACTCTGTCAGAGTAACACACTCAGGAAAGAGCAGACTGTCCCCACTCTGTCAAAGTAACACACTCAGGGAAGAGCAGACTGACTTCACTCTGTCAATGTAACACACCCAGGGAACAGCAGACTGTCCCCACTCTGTCAAAGTAACACACTCGGGGAAGTGCAGACTGACCCCGCTCTGTCAATGTAACACGCCCAGGGAAGAGCAGACTGACCCCACTCTGTCAATGTAACACACCCAGGGAAGAACAGACTGACCCCACCCTGTCAATGTAACACACCCTGGAAAGAGCAGACACACCCCACTCTGTCAATGTATCACACCCAGGGGAGAGCAGACTGAACCAACCCTGTCAATGTAACTCACCCAGGGAAGTGCACACTGACCCCACTCTGTCATTGTAACACAGCAAGGGAAGAGCAGACTGACCCCACTCTTGCAATGTAACAAACCCTGGGAGAACAGACTGACCCCACTCTGTCAATGTAACACACCCAGGGAAGAGCAGACTGAACCCACTCAATCAATGTAACACACCCAGGGAAGAACAGACTGACCCCACTCTGTCAATGTAATATACCAAGGGAAGAACAGACTGACCCCACTCAGTCAATGTAACACACCCAGGGAAGAGCAGACTGACCCCACTCTGTCAAAGTAACACACCCTGGGAAGAGCAGACTGACCCCCACTCTGTCAATGTAACACACACAGGGAAGTGCACACTGACCCCACTCTGTCATTGTAACACAGCAAGGGAAGAGCAGACTGACCCCACTCTTGCAATGTAACAAACCCTGGGAGAACAGACTGACCCCACTCTGTCAATGTAACACACACAGGGAAGAGCAGACTGAACCCACTCAATCAATGTAACACACCCAGGGAAGAACAGACTGACCCCACTCTGTCAATGTAATATACCAAGGGAAGAACAGACTGACCCCACTCAGTCAATGTAACACACCCAGGGAAGAGCAGACTGACCCCACTCTGTCAATGTAACACACCCAGGGAAGAACAGACTGACTCCACTCTGTCAACGTAACCCCCCCAGGGAAGAGCAGACTGACCCCACTCTGTCAATGTAACACACGCAGGGAATAGCAGACATACCCAACTCTGTCAATGTAACCCACCCATAAAAGAGCAGACTGGCCCCACTCTGTCAATGTGACACGCCCTGGGAAGAGCAGACTGACCACACTCTGTCAATGTTACCCACCCAGGGAAGAGCAGATTGACCCCACTCTGTCAATGTGACACGCCCTGGGAAGAGCAGACTGACCTCACTCTGTCAATGTCACACACCCAGGGAAGAGCAGACTAACCCCACTCTGTCAATGTAACACACTCAGGGAAAGGCAGACGGACCCTGTTCTGTCAATGTAACGCACCCAGGGAAGAGCAGACTGACCCCACTCTGTCAATGTAAGACACACAGGGAAGAGTAGACTGACCCCACTTTGTCAATGTCACACACCCAGGGAAGAGCAGACTCACCCCACTCTGTCAATGTAAAACACCCAGGGAAGAGCAGACTGACCCCTTTCTGTCAACGTTACACACCCAGGGAAGATCAGACTGACCCAACTGTGTCAATGTAACACATTCTGGGAAGAGCAGACTGACCCCACTCTGTCAATGCAACACACCCAGGGAAGAGCAGACTGACCCCACTCTATCATTGTTACACACCCAGGGAAGAGCAGACTGACCTCACTCTGTCAATGTAACACACCCAGGGAAGAGCAGACTGACCCCATTCTGTCAATGTAACACACACAGGGAAGAGCAGACTGACCCCACTCTGTCAATGTAACTCACCCAGGGAAGAGAAGATTGCTCCCCCCTTTGTCAATGTAACACACCCAGGGGACACCAGAGTGACCCCTCTATCTCAATGTTACTCACCTAGGGAAGAGCAGACTGACCCCACTTTGTCAAAGTAACACACTCAGGGAAGAGCAGACTGTCCCCACTCTGTCAAAGTAACACACTCAGGGAAGAGCAGACTGACGTCACTCTGTCAATGTAACACACCTAGGGAACAGCAGACTGTCCACACTATGTCAGAGTAACACACTCGGGGAAGTGCAGACTGACCCCACTCTGTCAATGTAACACACCCAGGGAAGAGCAGACTGACCCCACCCTGTCAATGTAACACACCCAGGGAAGAGCAGACTGACCCCACTCTGTCAATGTAACACGCCCAGGGAAGAGCAGACTGAACCCACCCTGTCAATGTAACACACCCAGGGAAGAGCAGACTGACCCCACCCTGTCAATGTAACACACCCTGGGAAGAGCAGACACACCCCACTCTGTCAATGTAACATACCCAGGGAACAGCAGTCTGACCCCACTCTGTCAATGTATCACACCCAGGGAAGAGCAGACTGACCTCACTCTGTCAATGTCACACACCCTGGGAAGAGCAGACTGACCCCCACTCTTGCAATGTAACAAACCCTGGGAGAACAGACTGACCCCACTCTGTCAATGTTACACACCCAGGGAAGAGCAGACTGAACCCACTCAATCAATGTAACACACCCAGGGAAGAACAGACTGACCCCACTCTGTCAATGTAATACACCCAGAGAAGAACAGACTGACGCCACTCAGTCAATGTAACACACCCAGGGAAGAGCAGACTGACCCCACTCTGTCAATGTAACACACCCAGGGAAGAACAGACTGACTCCACTCTGTCAATGTAACCCCCCCAGGGAAGAGCAGACTGACCCCACTCTGTCAATGTAACACACCCAGGGAATAGCAGACTTACCCAACTCTGTCAATGTAACCCACCCATAAAAGAGCAGACTGACCCCACCATGTCAATGTAACACGCCCTGGGAAGAGCAGACTGAACACACTCTGTCAGTGTTACCCACCCAGGGAAGAGCAGATTGACACCACTCTGTCAATGTGACACGCCCTGGGAAGAGCAGACTGACCTCACTCTGTCAATGTAAGACACCCAGGAAAGAACAGACTGATCCCACTCTGTCAATGTAACAAACCCTGGGAGAACAGACTGACCCCACTCTGTCAATGGAACACACCCAGGGAAGAGCAGACTGACCCCACTCTGTCAATGTTACACACCCAGGGAAGAGCAGATTGACCCCACTCTGTCAATGTAACACACCCAGCGAAGAGCAGACTGACCCCACTCTGTCAATGTAACACACCCAGGGAAGAGCAGACTGACCCCACTCTGTCAATGTAACACACCCAGGGAAGAGCAGACTGACCCCACTCTGTCAATGTAACACAGCCAGGGAAGAGCAGACTGACCCCACTCTGTCAATGTAACACACCCAGGGAAGAACAGACTGACCCCACTGTGTCATGTAACAAACTTGGGGAAGAGCAGACTGACCCCAATCTGTCAATGTAACACACCCAGGGAAGAGAAGACTGACCCCACTCTGTCAATGTAACACAAACAGGGAAGATCAGACTGACGCCACTCTGTCAATGTAACACACCCAGGGATGAGCAGACTGACCCCACTCTGTCAATGTAACCCACCCATAAAAGAGCAGACTTTCCCCACTCTGTCAATGTGACACGCCCTGGGAAGAGCACACTGACCCCACTCTGTCAATGTAACAAACCCTGGGAGAACAGACTGACCCCACTCTGTCAATGGAACACACCCAGGGAAGAGCAGACTGACCCCACTCTGTCAATGTTACACACCCAGGGAAGAGCAGATTGACCCCACTCTGTCAATGTAACACACCCAGCGAAGAGCAGACTGACCCCACTCTGTCAATGTAACACACCCAGGGAAGAGCAGACTGACCCCACTCTGTCAATGTAACACACCCGGGGAAGAGCAGACTGACCCCACTCTGTCAATGTAACACAGCCAGGGAAGAGCAGACTGACCCCACTCTGTCAATGTAACACACCCAGGGAAGAACAGACTGACCCCACTGTGTCATGTAACAAACTTGGGGAAGAGCAGACTGACCCCAATCTGTCAATGTAACACACCCAGGGAAGAGAAGACTGACCCCACTCTGTCAATGTAACACAAACAGGGAAGATCAGACTGACGCCACTCTGTCAATGTAACACACCCAGGGATGAGCAGACTGACCCCACTCTGTCAATGTAACCCACCCATAAAAGAGCAGACTTTCCCCACTCTGTCAATGTGACACGCCCTGGGAAGAGCACACTGACCCAACTCTGTCAATGTAACACACCCTGGGAAGAGCAGACTGACCAAACTCTGTCAATGTAACAAACCCAGGGAAGAGCAGACTGACCTCACTCTGTCAATGTAACACACCCAGAGAAGAGCAGAATGACCTCTTCTGCAAAGTTACTCACACAGTGAACTGCAGACTTACCCCACTCTGTCAATGTAACCCACCCAGTGAAGTGCACATTGACACCACTCTGTCATTGTAACACACCCAGGGAAGAGCAGACTGACCCAACTCTGTCAATGTAACACACAATGGGAGAACAGACTGACCCCACTCTGTCAATGTAACACACCCAGGGAAGAGCAGACAGATACCACTCTGTCAATGTAACACACCAAGGGAAGAACAGACTGACCCCACTCTGTCAATTTAACACACCCAGGGAAGAGCAGACTGACCCCACTCTGTCAATGGAACACACCCAGGGGAGAGCAGACTGACACCACCCTGTCACTGTAACACTCGCAGGGAAGAACAGACTGACGCCACTCTGTCAATGTAACACACCCAGGGAGGAGCAGACTGAACTCACTCTGTCAATGTAACACAACCAGGGAAGATCAGACTGACCCCACTCTGTCAATGCAACACACGCAGGGAAGAGCAGACTGAATTCATTCTGTCAATGTAACCAACCCATAAAAGAGCAGACTGACCCCACTCTGTCAATGTGACACGCCCTGGGAAGAGCAGACTGACCACACTCTGTCAATGTAACACACCCTGGGAAGAGCAGACTGACCCCCACTCTGTCAATGTAACACACACTGGGAAGTGCACACTGACCCCACTCTGTCATTGTAACACAGCAAGGGAAGAACAGACTGACCACACTCTGTCAATGTAACAAACCCTGGCAGAAAAGACTGTCCACACTCTGTCAATGTAACACACCCAGGGAAGAGGAGACTGACCCCACTCTGTCAATGTAATACACCCAGGGTAGAGCAGACTGACCTCACTCTGTCAATGTAACACACCCAGGGAAGAGCAGATTGTCCCCACTCTGTCAATGTAACACACCCAGGGAAGAGCAGACTGACCCCACTCTGTCAATGTAAAACACCGAGGGAAGAGCAGACTGACCCCACTCTGTCAATGTCACGCACCCTGGGAAGAGCAGACTGACCCCACTCTGTCAATGTAACACACCCAGGGAAGAGCAGACTGACCCCACTCTGTCAATGTCACGCACCCAGGGAAGAGCACACTGACCGCACTCTCTCAATGTAACACACCCAGGGAAGAGCAGACTGACCCCACTCTGTCAATGTAACACACACTGGGAAGAGCAGACTGACCCCAATCTGTCAATGTAACACACCCTGGGAAGAGCAGACTGACCCCACTCTGTCACTGTAACACACCCAGGGAAGAGCAGACTGACCCCACTCTGTCAATGTAACAAACCCAGGGAAGAGCAGACTGACCCCACTCTGTCAATGTAACAGACGCTGGGAAGAGCAAACTGACCGCACTCAGTCAATGTAAACCACCCAGGGAAGAGCAGACTGACCCCAATCTGTCAATCTAATGCACCTTGGGAAGAGCAGACTGACCCCACTCTGTCACTGTAACACACCCAGGGACGAGCAGACTGACCCCACTCTGTCAATATAACACGCCCAGGGAAGGGTAGACTGACCCGACTCTGTCAATGAAACACACCCAGGGAAGAACAGACTGACCCCACTCTGTCAATGTAACACACCCTGGGAAGAGCAGACTGACCCCACTCTGTCAATGTAACACACGCAGGGAAAAGTAGACTGACCCCACTCTGTCAATGTAACACACACAGGGAAGAGCAGACGGACCCCACTCTGTCAATGTAACACACTTGGGGAAGAGCAGACTGACCCCAATCAGTCAACGTAACACACCCAGGGAAGAGAAGACTGACCCCACTCTGTCAATGTAAGACACCCAGTGAAGAGTAGACTGACCCCACTCTGTCAATGTAACACACCCAGGGAAGAGCAGACTGACCCCACTCTGTCAATGTAACACACCCAGGGAAGAGCAGACTGACCCCACTCTGTCAATGTAAAACACCCAGGGAAGAGCAGACTGACCCCTTTCTGTCAACGTTTCACACCCAGGGAAGATCAGACTGACCCAACTCTGTCAATGTAACACATTCTGGGAAGAGCAGACTGACCTCACTCTGTCAATGTAACACACCGAGGGAAGAGCAGACTGAGCCCCCTCTGTCAATGTAACACACCCAGGGAACCGAAGATTGAACTGGCTAGGTCAATGTAACATACCCAGGGAAGAGCAGACTAAACCCAATCTGTCAATGTAACACACCCAGGGAAGAGCAGACTGACCCCACTCTGTCAATGTAACACACCCAGGGAAGAGCAGACTGACCCCACTCTGTCAATGTAAGACACACAGGGAAGAGTAGACTGACCCCACTCTGTCAATGTAACACACCCAGGGAAGAGCAGACTCACCCCACTCTGTCAATGTAAAACACCCAGGGAAGAGCAGACTGACCCCTTTCTGTCAAAGTTGCACACCCAGGGAAGATCAGACTGACCCAACTCGGTCAATGTAACACATTCTGGGAAGAGCAGACTGACCCCACTCTGTCAATGCAACACACCCAGGGAAGAGCAGACTGACCCCACTCTATCATTGTTACACACCCAGGGAAGAGCAGACTGACCTCACTCTGTCAATGTAACACACCCAGGGAAGAGCAGACTGACCCCATTCTGTCAATGTAACACAAACAGGGAAGAGCAGACTGACCCCACTCTGTCAATGTAACTCACGCAGGGAAGAGAAGATTGCCCCCCCCTTGTAAATGTAACACACCCAGGGGAGACCAGACTCACCCCTCTATCTCAATGTATCTCACCTAGGGAAGAGCAGACTGACCCCACTCTGTCAAAGTAACACACTCAGGGAAGAGCAGACTGTCCCCACTCTGTCAAAGTAACACACTCAGGGAAGAGCAGACTGACCTCACTCTGTCAATGTAACACACCCAGGGAACAGCAGACTGTCCCCACTCTGTCAAAGTAACACACTCGGGGAAGTGCAGACTGACCCCACTCTGTCAATGTAACACACCCAGGGAAGAGCAGACTGACCCCACCCTGGCAATGTAACACACCCAGGGAAGAGCAGACTGACCCCACTCTCTCAATGTAACACGCCCAGGGAAGAGCAGACTGAACCCACCCTGTCAATGTAACACACCCAGGGAAGAGCAGACTGACCCCACCCTGTCAATGTAACACACCCTGGGAAGAGCAGACACACCCCACTCTGTCAATGTAACATACTCAGGGAATAGCAGTCTGACCCCACTCTGTCAATGTATCACACCCAGGGGAGAGCAGACTGAACCAACCCGGTCAATGTAACGCACCCAGGCAAGAGCAGACTGACCTCACTCTGTCAATGTCACACACCCTGGGAAGAGCAGACTGACCCCCACTCTGTCAAAGTAACACACACAGGGAAGTGCACACTGACCCCACTCTGTCATTGTAACACAGCAAGGGAAGAGCAGACTGACCCCACTCTTGCAATGTAACAAACCCTGGGAGAACAGACTGACCCCACTCTGTCAATGTAACACACCCAGGGAAGAGCAGACTGACCCCATTCTGTCAATGTAACACAAACAGGGAAGAGCAGACTGACCCCACTCTGTCAATGTAACTCACGCAGGGAAGAGAAGATTGCCCCCCCCTTGTAAATGTAACACACCCAGGGGAGACCAGACTCACCCCTCTATCTCAATGCATCTCACCTAGGGAAGAGCAGACTGACCCCACTCTGTCAAAGTAACACACTCAGGGAAGAGCAGACTGTCCCCACTCTGTCAAAGTAACACACTCAGGGAAGAGCAGACTGACCTCACTCTGTCAATGTAACACACCCAGGGAACAGCAGACTGTCCCCACTCTGTCAAAGTAACACACTCGGGGAAGTGCAGACTGACCCCACTCTGTCAATGTAACACACCCAGGGAAGAGCAGACTGACCCCACCCTGGCAATGTAACACACCCAGGGAAGAGCAGACTGACCCCACTCTCTCAATGTAACACGCCCAGGGAAGAGCAGACTGAACCCACCCTGTCAATGTAACACACCCAGGGAAGAGCAGACTGACCCCACCCTGTCAATGTAACACACCCTGGGAAGAGCAGACACACCCCACTCTGTCAATGTAACATACTCAGGGAATAGCAGTCTGACCCCACTCTGTCAATGTATCACACCCAGGGGAGAGCAGACTGAACCAACCCGGTCAATGTAACGCACCCAGGCAAGAGCAGACTGACCTCACTCTGTCAATGTCACACACCCTGGGAAGAGCAGACTGACCCCCACTCTGTCAAAGTAACACACACAGGGAAGTGCACACTGACCCCACTCTGTCATTGTAACACAGCAAGGGAAGAGCAGACTGACCCCACTCTTGCAATGTAACAAACCCTGGGAGAACAGACTGACCCCACTCTGTCAATGTAACACACCCAGGGAAGAACAGACTGACCCCACTCTGTCAATGTAATACACCCAGAGAAGAACAGACTGACCCCACTCAGTCAATGTAACACACCCAGGGAAGAGCAGACTGACCCCACTCTGTCAATGTAACACACCCAGGGAAGAACAGACTGACTCCACTCTGTCAATGTAACCCCCCCAGGGAAGAGCAGACCGACCCCACTCTGTCAATGTAACACAACCAGGGAATAGCAGACTTACCCAACTCTGTCAATGTAACCCACCCATAAAAGAGCAGACTGACCCCACTCCGTCAATGTGACACGCCCTGGGAAGTGCAGACTGACCACACTCTGTCAATGTTACCCACCCAGGGAAGAGCAGATTGACCCCACTCTGTCAATGTGACACGCCCTGGGAAGAGCAGACTGACCTCACTCTGTCAATGTAAGACACCCAGGGAAGAACAGACTGACCCCACTCTGTCAATGTAACAAACCCTGGGAGAACAGACTGACCCCACTCTGTCAATGGAACACAGCCAGGGAAGAGCAGACTGACCCCCAACTGTCAATGTTACCCAACCAGGGAAGAGCAGATTGACCCCACTCTGTCAATGTAACACACCCACGGAAGAGCAGACTGACCCCACTCTGTCAATGTAACGCACCCAGGGAAGAGCAGACTGACCCCACTCTGTCAATGTAACACACCCAGGGAAGAGCAGACTGACCCCACTCTGTCAATGTAACACAGCCAGGGAAGAGCAGACTGACCCCACTCTGTCAATGTAACACACCCAGGGAAGAACAGACTGACTCCACTGTGTCAATGTAACAAACTTGGGGAAGAGCAGACTGACTCCAATCTGTCAATGTAACACACCCAGCGATGAGCAGACTGACCCCAAAATGTCAATGTAACCCACCCATAAAAGAGCAGACTGTCCCCACTCTGTAAATGTGACACGCCCTGGGAAGAGCACACTGACCCAACTCTGTCAATGTAACACACCCTGGGAAGAGCAGACTGACCAAACTCTGTCAATGTAACAAACCCAGGGAAGAGCAGACTGACCTCACTCTGTCAATGTAACACACCCAGAGAAGAGCAGAATGACCTCTTCTGCAAAGTTACTCACACAGTGAACTGCAGACTTACCCCACTCTGTCAATGTAACCTACCCAGTGAAGTGCACATTGACCCCACTCTGTCATTGTAACACACCCAGGGAAGAGCAGACTGACCCCACTCTGTCAATGTAACACACAATGGGAGAACAGACTGACCCCACTCTGTCAATGTAACACACCCAGGGAAGAGCAGACAGATACCACTCTGTCAATGTAACACACCAAGGGAAGAACAGACTGACCCCACTCTGTCAATTTAACACACCCAGGGAAGAGAAGACTGACCCCACTCTGTCAATGGAACACACCCAGGGGAGAGCAGACTGACACCACCCTGTCACTGTTACACTCCCAGGGAAGAACAGACTGACGCCACTCTGTCAATGTAACACACCCAGGAAGAGCAGACTGACCCAACACAGTCAATTCAACACACCCAAGGAAGAACAGACTGACCCCACTCTGTCAATGTAACACACTCAGGGACGAGCAGACTGACCCCAATCTGTCAATGAAACACACCCAGGGAAGAGAAGACTGACCCCACTATGTCAATGTAACAAACCCAGGGAAGAGCAGACGGACCTCACTCTGTCAATGTAACACACACAGGGAAGAGCAGACTGACCCCACTCTGTCAATGTACCACACCCAGGGAAGAGCAGACTGAACTCACTCTGTCAATGTAACACAACCAGGGAAGATCAGACTGACCCCACTCTGTCAATGCAACACACGCAGGGAAGAGCAGACTGAATTCATTCTGTCAATGTAACCCACACATAAAAGAGCGGAATGAACCCACTCTGTCAATGTGACACGCCTTGGGAAGAGCAGACTGACCACACTCTGTCAATGTAACACACGCTGGGAAGAGCAGACTGACCCCCACTCTGTCAATGTAACACACACAGGGAAGTGCACACTGACCCCACTCTGTCATTGTAACACAGCAAGGGAAGAGCAGACTGACCCCACTCTTGCAATGTAACAAACCCTGGGAGAACAGACTGACCCCACTCTGTCAATGTAACACACCCAGGGAAGAGCAGACTGAACCCACTCAATCAATGTAACACACCCAGGGAAGAACAGACTGACCCCACTCTGTCAATGTAATGCACCCAGGGAAGAACAGACTGACCCCACTCTGTCAATGTAACCCACCAATAAAAGAGCAGACTGACCCCACTCTGTCAATGTAACAAAGCCAGGGAAGAGCAGACTGACCCCAATCTGTCAATGTAACACACCCAGGGAAAAACAGACTGACCCCACTGTGTCAATGTAACACACCCAGGGAAGAGCAGACTGACCCCACTCTGTCAGTATATCACACCCAGGGAAGAGCAGACTGACCCCACTCTGTCATTGTAACACACCCAGGGAAGATCAGACTGACCCCACTCTGTCAATGTAACACACAATGGGAGAACAGACTGACCCCACTCTGTCAATGTAACACACCCAGGGAAGAGCAGACAGATACCACTCTGTCAATGTAACACACCAAGGGAAGAACAGACTGACCCCACTCTGTCAATTTAACACACCCAGGGAAGAGCAGACTGACCCCACTCTGTCAATGGAACTCACCCAGGGGAGAGCAGACTGACACCACCCTGTCACTGTTACACTCCCAGGGAAGAACAGACTGACCAAACTCTGTCAATGTAAAACACCCTGGCAAGAGCAGACTGACCCCACTCTGTCAATTCAACACACCCGAGGAAGAACAGACTGACCCCACTCTGTCAATGTAACACACTCAGGGAAGAGCAGACTGACCCCAATCTGTCAATGTAACACACCCAGGGAAGAGAAGACTGACCCCACTCTGTCAATGTAACAAACCCAGGGAAGAGCAGACGGACCTCACTCTGTCAATGTAACACACCCAGGGAAGAGATGACTGACCCCACTCTGTCATTGTAACACACCCAGGGAAGAGCAGACTGAACTCACTCTGTCAATGTAACACAACCAGGGAAGATCAGACTGACCCCACTCTGCCAATGCAACACACGCAGGGAAGAGCAGACTGAATTCATTCTGTCAATGTAACCCACACATAAAAGAGCAGACTGAACCCACTCTGTCAATGTGACACGCCCTGGAAAGAGCAGACTGACCACACTCTGTCAATGTAACACACCCTGGGAAGAGCAGACTGACCCCCACTCTGTCAATGTAACACACTCAGGGAAGAGCAGACGGACCTCAATCTGTCAATGTAACACACCCAGGGAAGAGCAGACTAACCTCACTCTGTCAATGTAACACACCCAGGGAAAGTCAGACGGACCCTGTTCTGTCAATGTAACACACCCAGGGAAGAGCATACTGACCCCACTCTGTCAATGTAACGCACCCAGGGAAGAGCAGACTGACCCCACTCTGTCATTGTAACACAGCAAGGGAAGAGCAGACTGACCCCACTCTGTCAATGTAACAAACCCTGGGAGAAAAGACTGACCCCACTCTGTCAATGTAACACACCCAGGGAAGAGCAGACTGACCCCACTCTGTCATTGTAACACACCCAGGGAAGAGCAGACGGACCTCAATCTGTCAATGTAACACACCCAGGGAAGAGCAGACTAACCTCACTCTGTCAATGTAACACACCCAGGGAAAGTCAGACGGACCCTGTTCTGTCAATGTAACACACCCAGGGAAGAGCATACTGACCCCACTCTGTCAATGTAACGCATCCAGGGAAGAGCAGACTGACCCCACTCTGTCAATATCACAGACCCAGGGAAGAGCAGACTGACCCCACTCAGTCAATGTAACACACCCAGGGAAGAGCAGACTGACCCCACTCTGTCAATGTAACGCACCCAGGGAAGAGAAGATTGACCCCCCTCTGTCAATGTAACGCACCCAGGGTAGAGCGGAATGACCCCACTCTGTCAATTTAAATCACCCAGGGAAGAGCAGACGGACCCCACTCTGTCAGTATATCACACCCAGGGAAGAGCAGACTGACCCCACTCTGTCAATGTAACACACCCAGGGAAGAGCAGACTGACCCCACTCTGTCAATGTAAGACACCCAGGGAAGAGTAGACTGACCCCACTCTGTCAATGTAATACACCCAGGGTAGAGCAGACTGACCTCACTCTGTCAATGTAACACACCCAGGGAAGAGCAGACTGTCCCCACTCTGTCAATGTAACACACCCAGGGAAGAGCAGACTGACCCCAATCTGTCAATGTAAAACACCCAGGGAAGAGCAGACTGACCCCACTCTGTAAATGTCACGCACCCAGGGAAGAGCAGACTGACCCCACTCTGTCAACGTAACACACCCAGGGAAGAGCAGACTGACCCCACTCTGTCAATGTCACGCACCAAGGGAAGAGCACACTGACCGCACTCTGTGAATGTAACACACACAGGGAAGAGCAGACTGACCCCACTCTATCAATGTAACACACCCTGGGAAGAGCAGAATGACCCCAATCTGTCAATGTAACACACCCTGGGAAGAGCAGACTGACCCCACTCTGTCACTGTAACACACCCAGAGAAGAGCAGAATGACCTCTTCTGCAAAGTTACTCACACAGTGAACTGCAGACTTACCCCACTCTGTCAATGTAACCCACCCCGTGAAGTGCACATTGACCCCACTCAGTCAATGAATCACAACCAGCGAAGAGCAGACTGACCCCACTCTGTCATTGTAACCCACCCAGGGAAGACCAGACTGACCCCACTCTGTCAATGTAACCCACCCAGGTAAAAAAAAAACAGACTGAACCCACACTGTCAATGTAACACACCCAGGGAAGAGCAGACTGACCCCACTCTGTCAATGTAACACACAATGGGAGAACAGACTGACCCCACTCTGTCAATGTAACACACCCAGGGAAGAGCAGACGGACCTCACTCTGTCAATGTAACACACCCAGGGAAGAGCAGACTGACCCCACTCTGTCAATGTAACACACCCAGGGAAGAGCAGACTGACCCCACTCTGTCAATGTAACACACCCAAGGAAGAGCAGACTGACCCAACACAGTCAATTCAACACACCCAAGGAAGAACAGACTGACCCCACTCTGTCAATGTAACACACTCAGGGAAGAGCAGACTGACCCCAATCTGTCAATGTAACACACCCAGGGAAGAGAAGACTGACCCCACTCTGTCAATGTAACAAACCCAGGGAAGAGCAGACGGACCTCACTCTGTCATTGTAAGACACCCAGGGAAGAACAGACTGACCCCCACTCTGTCAATGTAACACACCCAGGGAAGAGAAGACTGACCCCACTCTTGCAATGTAACAAACCCTGGGAGAACAGACTGACCCCACTCTGTCAATGTAACACACCCAGGGAAGAACAGACTGACCCCACTCTGTCAATGTAATACACCCAGAGAAGAACAGACTGACCCCACTCAGTCAATGTAACACACCCAAGGAAGAGCAGACTGACCCCACTCTGTCAATGTAACACACCCAGGGAAGAACAGACTGACTCCACTCTGTCAATGTAACCCCCCCAGGGAAGAGCAGACCGACCCCACTCTGTCAATGTAACACAACCAGGGAATAGCAGACTTACCCAACTCTGTCAATGTAACCCACCCATAAAAGAGCAGACTGACCCCACTCCGTCAATGTGACACGCCCTGGGAAGTGCAGACTGACCACACTCTGTCAATGTTACCCACCCAGGGAAGAGCAGATTGACCCCACTCTGTCAATGTGACACGCCCTGGGAAGAGCAGACTGACCTCACTCTGTCAATGTAAGACACCCAGGGAACAACAGACTGACCCCACTCTGTCAATGTAACAAACCCTGGGAGAACAGACTGACCCCACTCTGTCAATGGAACACAGCCAGGGAAGAGCAGACTTACCCCCAACTGTCAATGTTACCCAACCAGGGAAGAGCAGATTGACCCCACTCTGTCAATGTAACACACCCACGGAAGAGCAGACTGACCCCACTCTGTCAATGTAACGCACCCAGGGAAGAGCAGACTGACCCCACTCTGTCAATGTAACACACCCAGGGAAGAGCAGACTGACCCCACTCTGTCAATGTAACACAGCCAGGGAAGAGCAGACTGACCCCACTCTGTCAATGTAACACACCCAGGGAAGAACAGACTGACTCCACTGTGTCAATGTAACAAACTTGGGGAAGAGCAGACTGACTCCAATCTGTCAATGTAACACACCCAGCGATGAGCAGACTGACCCCAAAATGTCAATGTAACCCACCCATAAAAGAGCAGACTGTCCCCACTCTGTAAATGTGACACGCCCTGGGAAGAGCACACTGACCCAACTCTGTCAATGTAACACACCCTGGGAAGAGCAGACTGACCAAACTCTGTCAATGTAACAAACCCAGGGAAGAGCAGACTGACCTCACTCTGTCAATGTAACACACCCAGAGAAGAGCAGAATGACCTCTTCTGCAAAGTTACTCACACAGTGAACTGCAGACTTACCCCACTCTGTCAATGTAACCCACCCAGTGAAGTGCACATTGACCCCACTCTGTCATTGTAACACACCCAGGGAAGAGCAGACTGACCCCACTCTGTCAATGTAACACACAATGGGAGAACAGACTGACCCCACTCTGTCAATGTAACACACCCAGGGAAGAGCAGACAGATACCACTCTGTCAATGTAACACACCAAGGGAAGAACAGACTGACCCCACTCTGTCAATTTAACACACCCAGGGAAGAGAAGACTGACCCCACTCTGTCAATGGAACACACCCAGGGGAGAGCAGACTGACACCACCCTGTCACTGTTACACTCCCAGGGAAGAACAGACTGACGCCACTCTGTCAATGTAACACACCCAGGAAGAGCAGACTGACCCAACACAGTCAATTCAACACACCCAAGGAAGAACAGACTGACCCCACTCTGTCAATGTAACACACTCAGGGACGAGCAGACTGACCCCAATCTGTCAATGAAACACACCCAGGGAAGAGAAGACTGACCCCACTATGTCAATGTAACAAACCCAGGGAAGAGCAGACGGACCTCACTCTGTCAATGTAACACACACAGGGAAGAGCAGACTGACCCCACTCTGTCAATGTACCACACCCAGGGAAGAGCAGACTGAACTCACTCTGTCAATGTAACACAACCAGGGAAGATCAGACTGACCCCACTCTGTCAATGCAACACACGCAGGGAAGAGCAGACTGAATTCATTCTGTCAATGTAACCCACACATAAAAGAGCAGAATGAACCCACTCTGTCAATGTGACACGCCTTGGGAAGAGCAGACTGACCACACTCTGTCAATGTAACACACGCTGGGAAGAGCAGACTGACCCCCACTCTGTCAATGTAACACAGCAAGGGAAGAGCAGACTGACCCCACTCTTGCAATGTAACAAACCCTGGGAGAACAGACTGGCCCCACTCTGTCAATGTAACACACCCAGGGAAGAGCAGACTGAACCCACTCAATCAATGTAACACACCCAGGGAAGAACAGACTGACCCCACTCTGTCAATGTAATACACCCAGGGAAGAACAGACTGACCCCACTCTGTCAATGTAACCCACCAATAAAAGAGCAGACTGACCCCACTCTGTCAATGTAACAAAGCCAGGGAAGAGCAGACTGACCCCAATCTGTCAATGTAACACACCCAGGGAAAAACAGACTGACCCCACTGTGTCAATGTAACACACCCAGGGAAGAGCAGACTGACCCCACTCTGTCAGTATATCACACCCAGGGAAGAGCAGACTGACCCCACTCTGTCATTGTAACACACCCAGGGAAGATCAGACTGACCCCACTCTGTCAATGTAACACACCCAGGGAAGAGTAGACTGACCCCACTCTGTCAATGTAATACAACCAGGGTAGAGCAGACTGACCCCACTCTGTCAATGTAAAACACCGAGGGAAGAGCAGACTGACCCCACTCTGTCAATGTCACGCACCCAGGGAAGAACAGACTGACCCCACTCTGTCAATGTAACGCACCCAGGGAAGAGCAGACTGACCCCACTCTGTCAATGTCACGCACCCAGGGAAGAGCACACTGACCGCTCTCTGTCAATGTAACACACCCAGGGAAGAGCAGACTGACCCCACTCTGTCAATGTAACACACCGTGGGAAGAGCAGACTGACCCCACTCTGTCACTGTAACACACCCAGGGAAGAGCAGACTGACCCCACTCTGTCAATGTAACAAACACCGGGAAGAGCACACTGACCCCACTCTGTCAATGTAACAAACGCAGGGAAGAGCAGACTGACCGCACTCAGTTAACGTAACACACCCAGGGAAGAGCAGACTGACCCCAGTCTGTCAATCTAACGCACCCTGGGAAGAGCAGACCGTACCCACTCTGTCACTGTAACACACCCAGGGACAAGCAGACTGACCCCACTCTGTCAATGTAACACGCCCAGGGAAGGGTAGACTGACCCCACTCTGTCAATGAAACACACCCAAGGAAGAGCAGACTGACCCCACTCTGTCAATGGAACACACCCTGGGAGGAGCAGATTGACCCCACTCTGTCAATGTAACACAATCTGGGAAGAGCAGACTGACCGCACTCTGTCAATGTAACACATGCAGGGAAGAGTAGACGGACCTCACTCTGTCAATGTAACACACCCTGGGAAGAGCAGACTGACCACACTCTGTCAATGTAACACACCCAGGGAAGAGCAGACTGACCCCACTCTGTCAATGTAAGTCACCCAGTGAAGAGTAGACTGACCCCACTCTGTCAATGTAACAAACCCAGGGAAGAGCAGACTGACCTCACTCTGTCAATGTAACACACCCAGGGAAGAGCAGACTGACCCCACTCTGTCAATGTAACACACCCAGGGAAAAGCAGACTGTCCCCACTCTGTCAATGTAAAACACCCAGGGAAGAGCAGACTGAGCCCCCTCTGTCAATGTAACACACCCAGGGAAGAGCAGACTGACCCCACTCTGTCAATGTAACACACCCAGGGAAAAGCAGACTGACCCCACTCTGTCAATGTAAAACACCCAGGGAAGAGCAGACTGACCCAACTCCGTCAATGTAACACATTCTGGGAAGAGCAGACTGACCCAACTCTGTCATTGTAACACACCCAGGGAAGAGCAGACTGACCCCTCGCTGTCATTGTAACACACCCAGGGAAGAGCAGACTGACCTCACTCTGTCAATGTAACACACCCAGGGAAGAGAAGACTGAGCCCCCTCTGTCAATGTAACGCACCCAGGGAACAGAAGATTGACCTGGCTAGGTCAATGTAACATACCCAGGAAAGAGCAGACTGACCCCAATCTGTCAATGTAACACACCCAGGGAAGAGCAGACTGACCCCACTCTGTCAATGTCACGCACCCAGGGAAGAGCAGACTGACTGCACTCTGTCAATGTCACGCACCCAGGGAAGAGCAGACTGACCCCACTGTGTCAATGTAACACACCCAGGGAAGAGCAGACTGACCCCACACTTTCAATGTAACACATCCAGGGAAGAGCAGACTGACCCCTCTCTGTCAATGTAACACACCCAGGGAAGAGCTGACTGACCCCATTCTGTCAATGTAACACACCCAGGGAAGAGCAGACTGACCCCACTCTGTCAATGTCACGCACCCAGGGAAGAGCAGACTGACCGCGCACTGTCAATGTAACACACCCAGGGAAGAGCAGATTGACCCCACTCTGTCAATGTAACACACCCAGGGAAGAGCAGACTGATCCCAGACTTTCAATGTAACCCACCGAGGAAGAGCAGACTGACCTCTCTCTGTCAATGTAACACACCCAGGGAAGAGCAGACTGAAACCACTCTGGCAATGTAACACAGCCAGGGAAGAGCAGACTGCCCCCTTTCTCTGAACGTTATAAACCAAGGGCAGATCAGACTGACCCAACTCTGTCAATGTAACACACCCAGGGAAAGTCAGACGGACCCTGTTCTGTCAATGTAACACACCCAGGGAAGAGCATACTGACCGCACCCTGTCAATGTAACGCACCCAGGGAAGAGCAGACTGACCCCACTCTGTCAATATCACAGACCCAGGGAAGAGCAGACTGACCCCACTCTGTCAATGTAACACACCCAGGGAAGAGCAGACTGACCCCACTCTGTCAATGTAACACACTCAGGGAAGAACACACTGACCCCACTCTGTCAATGTAACGCACCCAGGGAAGAGAAGATTGACCCCCCTCTGTCAATGTAACGCACCCAGGGTAGAGCGGAAAGACCCCACTCTGTCAATTTAAATCACCCAGGGAAGAGCAGACTGACCCCACTCTGTCAATGTAAGACACCCAGGGAAGAGTAGACTGACCCCACTCTGTCAATGTAATACACCCAGGGTAGAGCAGACTGACCTCACTCTGTCAATGTAACACACCCAGGGAAGAGCAGACTGTCCCCACTCTGTCAATGTAACACACCCAGGGAAGAGCAGACTGACCCCAATCTGTCAATGTAAAACACCCATGGAAGAGCAGACTGACCCCACTCTGTAAATGTCACGCACCCAGGGAAGAGCAGACTGACCCCACTCTGTCAATGTAACACACCCAGGGAAGAGCAGACTGACCCCACTCTGTCAATGTAACACGCCCTGGGAAGAGCAGAATGACCCCAATCTGTCAATGTAACACACCCTGGGAAGAGCAGACTGACCCCACTCTGTCACTGTAACACGCCCAGAGAAGAGCAGAATGACCTCTTCTGCAATGTTACTCACACAGTGAACTGCAGACTTACCCCACTCTGTCAATGTAACCCACCCAGTGAAGTGCACATTGACCCCACTCTGTCATTGTAACACACCCAGGGAAGAGCAGACTGACCCCACTCTGTCAATGTAACACACAATGGGAGAACAGACTGACCCCACTCTGTCAATGTAACACACCCAGGGAAGAGCAGACAGATACCACTCTGTCAATGTAACACACCAAGGGAAGAACAGACTGACCCCACTCTGTCAATTTAACACACCCAGGGAAGAGCAGACTGACCCCACTCTGTCAATGGAACTCACCCAGGGGAGAGCAGACTGACACCACCCTGTCACTGTTACACTCCCAGGGAAGAACAGACTGACCAAACTCTGTCAATGTAATACACCCTGGCAAGAGCAGACTGACCCCACTCTGTCAATTCAACACACCCGAGGAAGAACAGACTGACCCCACTCTGTCAATGTAACACACTCAGGGAAGAGCAGACTGACCCCAATCTGTCAATGTAACACACCCAGGGAAGAGAAGACTGACCCCACTCTGTCAATGTAACAAACCCAGGGAAGAGCAGACGGACCTCACTCTGTCAATGTAACACACCCAGGGAAGAGATGACTGACCCCACTCTGTCAATGTAACACACCCAGGGAAGAGCAGACTGAACTCACTCTGTCAATGTAACACAACCAGGGAAGATCAGACTGACCCCACTCTGCCAATGCAACACACGCAGGGAAGAGCAGACTGAATTCATTCTGTCAATGTAACCCACACATAAAAGAGCAGACTGAACCCACTCTGTCAATGTGACACGCCCTGGAAAGAGCAGACTGACCACACTCTGTCAATGTAACACACCCTGGGAAGAGCAGACTGACCCCCACTCTGTCAATGTAACACACTCAGGGAAGAGCAGACGGACCTCAATCTGTCAATGTAACACACCCAGGGAAGAGCAGACTAACCTCACTCTGTCAATGTAACACACCCAGGGAAAGTCAGACGGACCCTGTTCTGTCAATGTAACACACCCAGGGAAGAGCATACTGACCCCACTCTGTCAATGTAACGCACCCAGGGAAGAGCAGACTGACCCCACTCTGTCATTGTAACACAGCAAGGGAAGAGCAGACTGACCCCACTCTGTCAATGTAACAAACCCTGGGAGAAAAGACTGACCCCACTCTGTCAATGTAACACACCCAGGGAAGAGCAGACTGACCCCACTCTGTCATTGTAACACACCCAGGGAAGAGCAGACGGACCTCAATCTGTCAATGTAACACACCCAGGGAAGAGCAGACTAACCTCACTCTGTCAATGTAACACACCCAGGGAAAGTCAGACGGACCCTGTTCTGTCAATGTAACACACCCAGGGAAGAGCATACTGACCCCACTCTGTCAATGTAACGCACCCAGGGAAGAGCAGACTGACCCCACTCTGTCAGTATCACAGACCCAGGGAAGAGCAGACTGACCCCACTCTGTCAATGTAACACACCCAGGGAAGAGCAGACTGACCCCACTCTGTCAATGTAACGCACCCAGGGAAGAGAAGATTGACCCCCCTCTGTCAATGTAACGCACCCAGGGTAGAGCGGAATGACCCCACTCTGTCAATTTAAATCACCCAGGGAAGAGCAGACGGACCCCACTCTGTCAGTATATCACACCCAGGGAAGAGCAGACTGACCCCACTCTGTCAATGTAACACACCCAGGGAAGAGCAGACTGACCCCACTCTGTCAATGTAAGACACCCAGGGAAGAGTAGACTGACCCCACTCTGTCAATGTAATACACCCAGGGTAGAGCAGACTGACCTCACTCTGTCAATGTAACACACCCAGGGAAGAGCAGACTGTCCCCACTCTGTCAATGTAACACACCCAGGGAAGAGCAGACTGACCCCAATCTGTCAATGTAAAACACCCAGGGAAGAGCAGACTGACCCCACTCTGTAAATGTCACGCACCCAGGGAAGAGCAGACTGACCCCACTCTGTCAACGTAACACACCCAGGGAAGAGCAGACTGACCCCACTCTGTCAATGTCACGCACCAAGGGAAGAGCACACTGACCGCACTCTGTGAATGTAACACACACAGGGAAGAGCAGACTGACCCCACTCTATCAATGTAACACACCCTGGGAAGAGCAGAATGACCCCAATCTGTCAATGTAACACACCCTGGGAAGAGCAGACTGACCCCACTCTGTCACTGTAACACACCCAGAGAAGAGCAGAATGACCTCTTCTGCAAAGTTACTCACACAGTGAACTGCAGACTTACCCCACTCTGTCAATGTAACCCACCCCGTGAAGTGCACATTGACCCCACTCAGTCAATGAATCACAACCAGCGAAGAGCAGACTGACCCCACTCTGTCATTGTAACCCACCCAGGGAAGACCAGACTGACCCCACTCTGTCAATGTAACCCACCCAGGTAAAAAAAAAACAGACTGAACCCAAACTGTCAATGTAACACACCCAGGGAAGAGCAGACTGACCCCACTCTGTCAATGTAACACACAATGGGAGAACAGACTGACCCCACTCTGTCAATGTAACACACCCAGGGAAGAGCAGACGGACCTCACTCTGTCAATGTAACACACCCAGGGAAGAGCAGACTGACCCCACTCTGTCAATGTAACACACCCAGGGAAGAGCAGACTGACCCCACTCTGTCAATGTAACACACCCAAGGAAGAGCAGACTGACCCAACACAGTCAATTCAACACACCCAAGGAAGAACAGACTGACCCCACTCTGTCAATGTAACACACTCAGGGAAGAGCAGACTGACCCCAATCTGTCAATGTAACACACCCAGGGAAGAGAAGACTGACCCCACTCTGTCAATGTAACAAACCCAGGGAAGAGCAGACGGACCTCACTCTGTCAATGTAACACACCCAGGGAAGAGCAGACTGATCTCACTCTGTCAATGCAACACACGCAGGGAAGAGCAGACTGAATTCATTCTGTCAATGTAACCCACACATAAAGGAGCAGACTGAACCAACTCTGTCAATGTGACACGCCCTGGGAAGAGCAGACTGACCACACTCTGTCAATGTAACACACCCTGGGAAGAGCAGACTGACCCCCACTCTGTCAATGTAACACACTCAGGGAAGTGCACACTGACCCCACTCTGTCATTGTAACACAGCAAGGGAAGAGCAGAATGACCCTACTCTGTCAATGTAACAAACCCTGGGAGAAAAGACTGTCCCCACTCGGTCAATGTAACACACCCAGGGAAGAGCAGACTGAACCCACTCTGTCAATGTAACACACCCAGGGAAGATCAGACTGACCCCACTCTGTCAATATAAAACACCCAGGGAAGAGCAGATTGACCCCACTCAGTCAATGTAACCCTCCCATAAAAGAGCAGACTGACCCCACTCTGTCAATGTGACACGCCCTGGGAAGAGCAGACTGACCACACTCTGTCAATGCAACACACCCTGGGAAGAGCAGACTTACCCCCACTCTGTTAATGTAACACACCCAGGGAAGTGCGCACAGACCACACTCTGTCATTGTAACACACTAAGGGAAGAGCAGACTGACCCCACTGTGTCAATGTAACACACTTGAGGAAGAGCAGACTGACCCCAATCAGTCAATGTAACACACCCAGGGAAGAGAAGACTGACCCCACTCTGTCAATGTAACCCTCCCAGGGAAGAGCAGACTGACCCCACTCTGTCAATGTAACACACCCAGGGAAGAGCAGACTGACCCCACTCTGTCAATGTAACCCACCCATAAAAGAGCAGACTGACCCCACTCTGTCAATGTAACACAGCCAGGGAAGAGCAGACTGACCCCAATCTTTCAATGTAACACACCCAGGGAAAAACAGACTAACCCCACTGTGTCAATGTAACACACCCAGGGAAGAGCAGACTGACCCCACTCTGTCAGTATATCACACCCAGGGAAGAGCAGACTGACCCCACTCTGTCAATGTAACACACCCAGGGAAGAGTAGACTGACCCCACTCAGTCAATGTAATACACCCAGGGTAGAGCAGACTGACCTCACTCTGTCAATGTAACACACCCAGGGAAGAGCAGACTGTCCCCACTCTGTCAATGTAACACACCCAGGGAAGAGCAGACTGACCCCACTCTGTCAATGTAAAACACCGAGGGAAGAGCGGACTGACCACACTCTGTCAATGTCACGCACCCAGGGAAGAACAGACTGACCCCACTCTGTCAATGTAACACACCCAGGGAAGAGCAGACTGACCCCACTCTGTCAATGTCACGCACCCAGGGAAGAGCACACTGACCGCTCTCTGTCAATGTAACTCACCCAGGGAAGAGCAGACTGACCACACTCTGTCAATGTAACACACCCTGGGAAGAGCAGGCTGACCCCACTCTGTCACTGTAACACACCCAGGTAAGAGCAGACTGACCCCACTCTGTCAATGTAACAAACCCAGGGAAGAGAACACTGACCCCACTCTGTCAATGTAACAGACGCAGGGAAGAGCAGACTGACCGTACTCAGTCAACGTAACCCACCCAGGGAAGAGCAGACTGACCCCAGTCTGTCAATCTAACGCACCCTGTGAAGAGCAATCCGACCCCACTCTGTCACTGTAACACACCCAGGGACGAGCAGACTGACCCCACTCTGTCAATGTAACACGCCCAGGGAAGGGTAGACTGACCCCACTCTGTCAATGAAACACACCCAAGGAAGAGCAGACTGACCCCACTCTTTCAATGTAAGACACAAAGTGAAGAGTAGACTGACCCCACTCTGTCAATGTAACACACCCAGGGAAGAGCAGACTGACCTCACTCTGTCAATGTAACACACCCTGGGAGGAGCAGACTGACCCCACTCTGTCAATGTAACACGCCCTGGGAAGAGCAGACTGACCGCACTCTGTCAATGTAACACATGCAGGGAAGAGTAGACTGACCCCACTCTGTCAATGTAACACACCCAGGGAAGAGCAGACGGACCTCATTCTGTCAATGTAACACACCCTGGGAAGAGCAGACTGACCACACTCTGTCAATGTAACACACCCAGAGAAGAGCAGACAGACCCCACTCTGTCAATGTAAGACACAAAGTGAAGAGTAGACTGACCCCACTCTGTCAATGTAACACACCCAGGGAAGAGCAGACTGACCTCACTCAGTCAATGTAACACACCCAGGGAAGAGCAGACTGACCCCACTCTGTCAATGTAACACACCCAGGGAAAAGCAGACTGACCCCACTCTGTCAATGTAAAACACCCAGGGAAGAGCAGACTGACCCCTCTCTGTCAACGTTTCACATACAGGGAAGATCAGACTGACCCAACTCCGTCAATGTAACACATTCTGGGAAGAGCAGACTGACCCAACTCTGTCATTGTAACACACCCAGGGAAGAGCAGACTGACACCTCTCTGTCATTGTAACACACCCAGGGAAGAGCAGACTGACCTCACTCTGTCAATGTAACACACCCAGGGAAGAGAAGACTGAGCCCCCTGTGTCAATGTAACGCACCCAGGGAACAGAAGATTGACCTGGCTAGGTCAATGTAACATACCCAGGGAAGAGCAGACTGACCCCAATCTGTCAATGTTACACACCCAGGGAAGAGCAGACTGACCCCACTCTGTCAATGTCACGCACCCAGGGAAGAGCAGACTGACCACACTCTGTCAATGTCACGCACCCAGGGAAGAGCAGACTGACCCCACTGTGTCAATGTAACACACCCAGGGAAGAGCAGACTGACCCCACACTTTCAATGTAACACATCCAGGGAAGAGCAGACTGACCCCTCTCTGTCAATGTAACACACCCAGGGAAGAGCAGACTGACCCCACTCTGTCAATGTAACAAACCCAGGGAAGAGCAGACTGACCCCACTCTGTCAATGTCACGCACCCAGGGAAGAGCAGACTGACCGCGCACTGTCAATTTAACACACCCAGGGAAGAGCAGATTGACCCCACTGTGTCAATGTAACACACCCAGGGAAGAGCAGACTGACCCCATACTTTCAATGTAACCCACCGAGGGAAGAGCAGACTGACCTCTCTCTGTCAATGTAACACACCCAGGGAAGAGCAGACTGAAACCACTCTGGCAATGTAACACAGCCAGGGAAGAGCAGACTGACCCCTTTCTCTCAACGTTATAAACCCAGGGCAGATCAGACTGACCCAACTCTGTCAATGTAACACACACTGGGAAGAGCAGACTGACCCCACTCTGTCAATGTAACACACCCAGGGAAGAGCAGACTGACCCCACTCTGTCATTGTAACACACCCAGGGAAGAGCAGACAACCTCAATCTGTCAATGTAACACACCCAGGGAAGAGCAGACTAACCTCACTCTGTCAATGTAACGCACCCAGGGAAGAGCAGACTGACCCCACTCTGTAAATATCACAGACCCAGGGAAGAGCAGACTGACCCCACTCTGTCAATGTAACACACCCAGGGAAGAGCAGACTGACCCCACTCTGTCAATGTAACACACTCAGGGAAGAACACAGTGACCCCACTCTGTCAATGTAACGCACCCAGGGAAGAGAAGATTGACCCCCATCTGTCAATGTAACGCACCCAGGGTAGAGCGGAATGACCCCACTCTGTCAATTTAAATCAACCAGGGAAGAGCAGACTGACTCCACTCTGTCAGTATATCACACCCAGGGAAGAGCAGACTGACCCCACTCTGTCAATGTAACTCACCCAGGGAAGAGCAGACTGACCCCACTCTGTCAATGTAAGACATCCAGGGAAGAGTAGACTGACACCACTCTGTCAATGTAATACACCCAGGGTAGAGCAGACTGACCTCACTCTGTCAATGTAACACACCCAGGGAAGAGCAGACTGTCCCCACTCTGTCAAAGTAACACACCCAGGGAAGAGCAGACTGACCCCAATCTGTCAATGTAAAACACCCATGGAAGAGCAGACTGAGCCCACTCTGTCAATGTCACGCACCCAGGGAAGAGCAGACTGACCCCACTCTGTCAATGTAACACACCCAGGGAAGAGCACACTGACCGCACTCTGTCAATGTAACACACCCAGGGAAGAGCAGACTGACCATACTCTGTCAATGTAACACACCCTGGGAAGAGCAGACTGACCCCAATCTGTCAATGTAACACACCCAGGGAAGAGCAGACTGACCCCACTCTGTCAATGTAACACACCCAGGGAAGAGCAGACTGACCCCACCCTGTCAATGTAACACACCCTGGGAAGAGCAGACACACCCCACTCTGTCAATGTAACATACTCAGGGAATAGCAGTCTGACCCCACTCTGTCAATGTATCACACCCAGGGGAGAACAGACTGAACCAACCCTGTCAATGTCACATACCCTGGGAAGAGCAGACTGACCCCCACTCTGTCAATGTAACACACCCAGGGAAGAGCAGACTAACCCCACTCTGTCAATATAACACACCCAGGGAAAGGCAGACGGACCCTGTTCTGTCAATGTAACGCACCCAGGGAAGAGCAGACTGACCCCACTCTGTCAGGATAACACACCCAGGGAAGAGCAGACTGACCCCACTCTGTCAATGTAACACACCCAGGGAAGAGCAGACTGACCCCACTCTGTCAATGTAAGACACACAGGGAAGAGTAGACTGACCCCACTCTGTCAATGTAACACTCCCAGGGAAGAGCAGACTCACCCCACTCTGTCAATGTAAAACACCCAGGGAAGAGCAGACTGACCCCTTTCTGTCAACGTTACACACCCAGGGAAGATCAGACTGACCCAACTCTGTCAATGTAACACATTCTGGGAAGAGCAGACTGACCCCACTCTGTCAATGCAACACACCAAGGGAAGAGCAGACTGACCCCACTCTATCATTGTTACACACCCAGGGAAGAGCAGACTGACCTCACTCTGTCAATGTAACACACCCAGGAAAGAGCAGACTGACCCCATTCTGTCAATGTAACACACACAGGGAAGAGCAGACTGACCCCACTCTGTCAATGTAACTCACGCGGGGAAGAGAAGATTGCCCCCCCCTTTGTCAATGTAACACACCCAGGGGAGACCAGACTGACCCCTCTATCTCAATGTATCTCACCTAGGGAAGAGCAGACTGACCCCACTCTGTCAAAGTAACACACTCAGGGAAGAGCAGACTGTCCCCACTCTGTCAGGATAACACACCCAGGGAAGAGCAGACTGACCCCACTCTGTCAATGTAACACACCCAGGGAAGAGCAGACTGACCCCACTCTGTCAATGTAAGACACACAGGGAAGAGTAGACTGACCCCACTCTGTCAATGTAACACTCCCAGGGAAGAGCAGACTCACCCCACTCTGTCAATGTAAAACACCCAGGGAAGAGCAGACTGACCCCTTTCTGTCAACGTTACACACCCAGGGAAGATCAGACTGACCCAACTCTGTCAATGTAACACATTCTGGGAAGAGCAGACTGACCCCACTCTGTCAATGCAACACACCAAGGGAAGAGCAGACTGACCCCACTCTATCATTGTTACACACCCAGGGAAGAGCAGACTGACCTCACTCTGTCAATGTAACACACCCAGGAAAGAGCAGACTGACCCCATTCTGTCAATGTAACACACACAGGGAAGAGCAGACTGACCCCACTCTGTCAATGTAACTCACGCGGGGAAGAGAAGATTGCCCCCCCCTTTGTCAATGTAACACACCCAGGGGAGACCAGACTGACCCCTCTATCTCAATGTATCTCACCTAGGGAAGAGCAGACTGACCCCACTCTGTCAAAGTAACACACTCAGGGAAGAGCAGACTGTCCCCACTCTGTCAAAGTAACACACTCAGGGAAGAGCAGACTGACCTCACTCTGTCAATGTAACACACCCAGGGAACAGCAGACTGTCCCCACTCTGTCAAAGTAACACACTCGGGGAAGTGCAGACTGACCCCCCTCTGTCAATGTAACACACCCAGGGAAGAGCAGACTGACCCCACCCTGTCAATGTAACACACCCAGGGAAGAGCAGACTGACCCCACTCTGTCAATGTCACACGCCCAGGAAAGAGCAGACTGAACCCACCCTGTCAATGTAACACACCCAGGGAAGAGCAGACTGACCCCACCCTGTCAATGTAACACACCCTGGGAAGAGCAGACACACCCCACTCTGTCAATGTAACATACTCACGGAATAGCAGTCTGACCACAGTCTGTCAATGTATCACACCCAGGGGAGAGCAGACTGAACCAACCCTGTCAATGTAACGCACCCAGGGAAGAGCAGACTGACCTCACTCTGTCAATGTCACACACCCTGGGAGAACAGACTGACCCCACTCTGTCAATGGAACACAGCAAGGGAAGAGCAGACTGACCCCACTCTTGCAATGTAACAAACCCTGGGAGAACAGACTGACCCCACTCTGTCAATGTAACACACCCAGGGAAGAGCAGACTGATCCCACTCAATCAATGTAACACACCCAGGGAAGAACAGACTGACCCCACTCTGTCAATGTAATACACCCAGAGAAGAACAGACTGACCCCACTCAGTCAATGTAACACACCCAGGGAAGAGCAGACTGACCCCACTCTGTCAATGTAACACACCCAGGGAAGAACAGACTGACTCCACTCTGTCAATGTAACCCCCCCAGGGAAGAGCAGACTGACCCCACTCTGTCAATGTAACACAACCAGGGAATAGCAGACTTACCCAACTCTGTCAAAGTAACCCACCCATAAAAGAGCAGACTGGCCCCACTCTGTCAATGTGACACGCCCTGGGAAGAGCAGATTGACGCCACTCTGTCAATGTGACACGCCCTGGGAAGGGCAGACTGACCTCACTCTGTCAATGTAAGACACCCAGGGAAGAACAGACTGACCCCACTCTGTCAATGTAACAAACCCTGGGAGAACAGACTGACCCCACTCTGTCAATGGAACACAGCCAGGGAAGAGCAGACTGACCCCACTCTGTCAATGTTACCCAACCAGGGAAGAGCAGATTGACCCCACTCTGTCAATGTAACACACCCAGGGAAGAGCAGACTGACCCCACTCTGTCAATGTAACGCACCCAGGGAAGAACAGACTGACTCCACTGTGTCAATGTAACAAACTTGGGGAAGAGCAGACTGACTCCAATCTGTCAATGTAACACACCCAGCGATGAGCAGACTGACCCCACTCTGTCAATGTAACCCACCCATAAAAGAGCAGACTGTCCCCACTCTGTCAATGTAACACACCCTGGGAAGAGCAGACTGACCAAACTCTGTCAATGTAACAAACCCAGGGAAGAGCAGACTGACCTCACTCTGTCAATGTAACACACCCAGAGAAGAGCAGAATGACCTCTTCTGCAAAGTTACTCACACAGTGAACTGCAGACTTACAACCGCTCTGTCAATGTAACCCACCCAGTGAAGTGCACATTGACCCCACTCTGTCATTGTAACACACCCAGGGAAGAGCAGACTGACCCCACTCTGTCAATGTAACACACAATGGGAGAACAGACTGACCCCACTCTGTCAATGTAACACACCCAGGGAAGAGCAGACAGATACCACTCTGTCAATGTAACACACCAAGGTATGAACAGACTGACCCCACTCTGTCAATTTAACACACCCAGGGGAGAGCAGACTGACACCACTGTGTCAATGTAACACACCCAGGGAAGAGCAGACTGACCCCACACTTTCAATGTAACACATCCAGGGAAGAGCAGACTGACCCCACTCTGTCAATGTAACACACCCAGGGAAGAGCAGACTGACCCCACTCTGTCAATGTCACGCACCCAGGGAAGAGCAGACTGACCGCGCACTGTCAATGTAACACACCCAGGGAAGAGCAGATTGACCCCACTGTGTCAATGTAACACACCCAGGGAAGAGCAGACTGACCCCATACTTTCAATGTAACCCACCGAGGGAAGAGCAGACTGACCTCTCTCTGTCAATGTAACACACCCAGGGAAGAGCAGACTGAAACCACTCTGGCAATGTAACACAGCCTGGGAAGAGCAGACTGACCCCTTTCTCTCAACGTTATAAACCCAGGGCAGATCAGACTGACCCAACTCTGTCAATGTAACACACACTGGGAAGAGCAGACTGACCCCACTCTGTCAATGTAACACACCCAGGGAAGAGCAGACTGACCCCACTCTGTCATTGTAACACACCCAGGGAAGAGCAGACAACCTCAATCTGTCAATGTAACACACCCAGGGAAGAGCAGACTAACCTCACTCTGTCAATGTAACGCACCCAGGGAAGAGCAGACTGACCCCACTCTGTCAATATCACAGACCCAGGGAAGAGCAGACTGACCCCACTCGGTCAATGTAACACACCCAGGGAAGAGCAGACTGACCCCACTCTGTCAATGTAACACACTCAGGGAAGAACACAGTGACCCCACTCTGTCAATGTAACGCACCCAGGGAAGAGAAGATTGACCCCCCTCTGTCAATGTAACGCACCCAGGGTAGAGCGGAATGACCCCACTCTGTCAATTTAAATCAACCAGGGAAGAGCAGACTGACTCCACTCTGTCAGTATATCACACCCAGGGAAGAGCAGACTGACCCCACTCTGTCAATGTAACTCACCCAGGGAAGAGCAGACTGACCCCACTCTGTCAATGTAAGACATCCAGGGAAGAGTAGACTGACACCACTCTGTCAATGTAATACACCCAGGGTAGAGCAGACTGACCTCACTCTGTCAATGTAACACACCCAGGGAAGAGCAGACTGTCCCCACTCTGTCAATGTAACACACCCAGGGAAGAGCAGACTGACCCCAATCTGTCAATGTAAAACACCCATGGAAGAGCAGACTGACCCCACTCTGTCAATGTCACGCACCCAGGGAAGAGCAGACTGACCCCACTCTGTCAACGTAACACACCCAGGGAAGAGCAGACTGACCACACTCTGTCAATGTAACACACCCTGGGAAGAGCAGACTGACCCCAATCTGTCAATGTAACACACCCAGGGAAGAGCAGACTGACCCACTCTGTCAATGTAACACACCCAGGGAAGAGCAGACTGACCCCACCCTGTCAATGTAACACACCCTGGGAAGAGCAGACACACCCCACTCTGTCAATGTAACATACTCAGGGAATAGCAGTCTGACCCCACTCTGTCAATGTATCACACCCAGGGGAGAACAGACTGAACCAATCCTGTCAATGTCACACACCCTGGGAAGAGCAGACTGACCCCCACTCTGTCAATGTAACACACCCAGGGAAGAGCAGACTAACCCCACTCTGTCAATGTAACACACCCAGGGAAAGGCAGACGGACCCTGTTCTGTTAATGTAACGCACCCAGGGAAGAGCAGACTGACCCCACTCTGTCAGGATAACACACCCAGGGAAGAGCAGACTGACCCCACTCTGTCAATGTAACACACCCAGGGAAGAGCAGACTGAACCCACTCTGTCAATGTAAGACACACAGGGAAGAGTAGACTGACCCCACTCTGTCAATGTAACACACCCAGGGAAGAGCAGACTCACCCCACTCTGTCAATGTAAAACACCCAGGGAAGAGCAGACTGACCCCTTTCTGTCAACGTTACACACCCAGGGAAGATCAGACTGACCCAACTCTGTCAATGTAACACATTCTGGGAAGAGCAGACTGACCCCACTCTGTCAATGCAACACACCCAGGGAAGAGCAGACTGACCCCACTCTATCATTGTTACACACCCAGGGAAGAGCAGACTGACCTCACTCTGTCAATGTAACACACCCAGGAAAGAGCAGACTGACCCCATTCTGTCAATGTAACACACACAGGGAAGAGCAGACTGACCCCACTCTGTCAATGTAACTCACGCGGGGAAGAGAAGATTGCCCCCCCCTTTGTCAATGTAACACACCCAGGGGAGACCAGACTGACCCCTCTATCTCAATGTATCTCACCTAGGGAAGAGCAGACTGACCCCACTCTGTCAAAGTAACACACTCAGGGAAGAGCAGACTGTCCCCACTCTGTCAAAGTAACACACTCAGGGAAGAGCAGACTGACCTCACTCTGTCAATGTAACACACCCAGGGAACAGCAGACTGTCCCCACTCTGTCAAAGTAACACACTCGGGGAAGTGCAGACTGACCCCCCTCTGTCAATGTAACACACCCAGGGAAGAGCAGACTGACCCCACCCTGTCAATGTAACACACCAGGGAAGAGAAGACTGACACCACTCTGTCAATGTAACACGCCCAGGGAAGAGCAGACTGAACCGACCCTATCAATGTAACACACCCAGGGAAGAGCAGACTGACCCCACCCTGTCAATGTAACACACCCTGGGAAGAGCAGACACACCCCACTCTGTCAATGTAACATACTCACGGAATAGCAGTCTGACCACAGTCTGTCAATGTATCACACCCAGGGGAGAGCAGACTGAACCAACCCTGTCAATGTAACGCACCCAGGGAAGAGCAGACTGACCTCACTCTGTCAATGTCACACACCCTGGGAAGAGCAGACTGACCCCCACTCTGTCAATGTAACACACACAGGGAAGTGCACACTGACCCCAATCTGTCATTGTAACACAGCAAGGGAAGAGCAGACTGACCCCACTCTTGCAATGTAACAAACCCTGGGAGAACAGACTGACCCCACTCTGTCAATGTAACACACCCAGGGAAGAGCAGACTGAACCCACTCAATCAATGTAACACACCCAGGGAAGAACAGACTGACCCCACTCTGTCAATGTAATACACCCAGAGAAGAACAGACTGACCCCACTCAGTCAATGTAACACACCCAGGGAAGAGCAGACTGACCCCACTCTGTCAATGTAACACACCCAGGGAAGAACAGACTGACTCCACTCTGTCAATGTAACCCCCCCAGGGAAGAGCAGACTGACCCCACTCTGTCAATGTAACACAACCAGGGAATAGCAGACTTACCCAACTCTGTCAAAGTAACCCACCCATAAAAGAGCAGACTGGCCCCACTCTGTCAATGTGACACGCCCTGGGAAGAGCAGACTGACCACACTCTGTCAATGTTACCCACCCAGGGAAGAGCAGATTGACCCCACTCTGTCAATGTGACACGCCCTGGGAAGAGCAGACTGACCTCACTCTGTCAATGTAAGACACCCAGGGAAGAACAGACTGACCCCACTCTGTCAATGTAACAAACCCTGGGAGAACAGACTGACCCCACTCTGTCAATGGAACACAGCCAGGGAAGAGCAGACTGACCCCACTCTGTCAATGTTACCCAACCAGGGAAGAGCAGATTGACCCCACTCTGTCAATGTAACACACCCAGGGAAGAGCAGACTGACCCCACTCTGTCAATGTAACGCACCCAGGGAAGAGCAGACTGACCCCACTCTGTCAATGTAACACAGCCAGGGAAGAGCAGACTGACCCCACTCTGTCAATGTAACACACCCAGGGAAGAACAGACTGACTCCACTGTGTCAATGTAACAAACTTGGGGAAGAGCAGACTGACTCCAATCTGTCAATGTAACACACCCAGCGATGAGCAGACTGACCCCACTCTGTCAATGTAACCCACCCATAAAAGAGCAGACTGTCCCCACTCTGTCAATGTAACACGCCCTGGGAAGAGCATACTGACCCAACTCTGTCAATGTAACACACCCTGGGAAGAGCAGACTGACCAAACTCTGTCAATGTAACAAACCCAGGGAAGAGCAGACTGACCTCACTCTGTCAATGTAACACACCCAGAGAAGAGCAGAATGACCTCTTCTGCAAAGTTACTCACACAGTGAACTGCAGACTTACCCCACTCTGTCAATGTAACCCACCCAGTGAAGTGCACATTGACCCCACTCTGTCATTGTAACACACCAAGGGAAGAGCAGACTGACCCCACTCTGTCAATGTAACACACAATGGGAGAACAGACTGACCCCACTCTGTCAATGTAACACACCCAGGGAAGAGCAGACAGATACCACTCTGTCAATGTAACACACCAAGGTATGAACAGACTGACCCCACTCTGTCAATTTAACACACCCAGGGGAGAGCAGACTGACACCACTGTGTCAATGTAACACACCCAGGGAAGAGCAGACTGACCCCACACTTTCAATGTAACACATCCAGGGAAGAGCAGACTGACCCCACTCTGTCAATGTAACACACCCAGGGAAGAGCAGACTGACCCCACTCTGTCAATGTCACGCACCCAGGGAAGAGCAGACTGACCGCGCACTGTCAATGTAACACACCCAGGGAAGAGCAGATTGACCCCACTGTGTCAATGTAACACACCCAGGGAAGAGCAGACTGACCCCATACTTTCAATGTAACCCACCGAGGGAAGAGCAGACTGACCTCTCTCTGTCAATGTAACACACCCAGGGAAGAGCAGACTGAAACCACTCTGGCAATGTAACACAGCCTGGGAAGAGCAGACTGACCCCTTTCTCTCAACGTTATAAACCCAGGGCAGATCAGACTGACCCAACTCTGTCAATGTAACACACACTGGGAAGAGCAGACTGACCCCACTCTGTCAATGTAACACACCCAGGGAAGAGCAGACTGACCCCACTCTGTCATTGTAACACACCCAGGGAAGAGCAGACAACCTCAATCTGTCAATGTAACACACCCAGGGAAGAGCAGACTAACCTCACTCTGTCAATGTAACGCACCCAGGGAAGAGCAGACTGACCCCACTCTGTCAATATCACAGACCCAGGGAAGAGCAGACTGACCCCACTCGGTCAATGTAACACACCCAGGGAAGAGCAGACTGACCCCACTCTGTCAATGTAACACACTCAGGGAAGAACACAGTGACCCCACTCTGTCAATGTAACGCACCCAGGGAAGAGAAGATTGACCCCCCTCTGTCAATGTAACGCACCCAGGGTAGAGCGGAATGACCCCACTCTGTCAATTTAAATCAACCAGGGAAGAGCAGACTGACTCCACTCTGTCAGTATATCACACCCAGGGAAGAGCAGACTGACCCCACTCTGTCAATGTAACTCACCCAGGGAAGAGCAGACTGACCCCACTCTGTCAATGTAAGACATCCAGGGAAGAGTAGACTGACACCACTCTGTCAATGTAATACACCCAGGGTAGAGCAGACTGACCTCACTCTGTCAATGTAACACACCCAGGGAAGAGCAGACTGTCCCCACTCTGTCAATGTAACACACCCAGGGAAGAGCAGACTGACCCCAATCTGTCAATGTAAAACACCCATGGAAGAGCAGACTGACCCCACTCTGTCAATGTCACGCACCCAGGGAAGAGCAGACTGACCACACTCTGTCAATGTAACACACCCTGGGAAGAGCAGACTGACCCCAATCTGTCAATGTAACACACCCAGGGAAGAGCAGACTGACCCCACTCTGTCAATGTAACACACCCAGGGAAGAGCAGACTGACCCCACCCTGTCAATGTAACACACCCTGGGAAGAGCAGACACACCCCACTCTGTCAATGTAACATACTCAGGGAATAGCAGTCTGACCCCACTCTGTCAATGTATCACACCCAGGGGAGAACAGACTGAACCAATCCTGTCAATGTCACACACCCTGGGAAGAGCAGACTGACCCCCACTCTGTCAATGTAACACACCCAGGGAAGAGCAGACTAACCCCACTCTGTCAATGTAACACACCCAGGGAAAGGCAGACGGACCCTGTTCTGTCAATGTAACGCACCCAGGGAAGAGCAGACTGACCCCACTCTGTCAGGATAACACACCCAGGGAAGAGCAGACTGACCCCACTCTGTCAATGTAACACACCCAGGGAAGAGCAGACTGAACCCACTCTGTCAATGTAAGACACACAGGGAAGAGTAGACTGACCCCACTCTGTCAATGTAACACACCCAGGGAAGAGCAGACTCACCCCACTCTGTCAATGTAAAACACCCAGGGAAGAGCAGACTGACCCCTTTCTGTCAACGTTACACACCCAGGGAAGATCAGACTGACCCAACTCTGTCAATGTAACACATTCTGGGAAGAGCAGACTGACCCCACTCTGTCAATGCAACACACCCAGGGAAGAGCAGACTGACCCCACTCTATCATTGTTACACACCCAGGGAAGAGCAGACTGACCTCACTCTGTCAATGTAACACACCCAGGAAAGAGCAGACTGACCCCATTCTGTCAATGTAACACACACAGGGAAGAGCAGACTGACCCCACTCTGTCAATGTAACTCACGCGGGGAAGAGAAGATTGCCCCCCCCTTTGTCAATGTAACACACCCAGGGGAGACCAGACTGACCCCTCTATCTCAATGTATCTCACCTAGGGAAGAGCAGACTGACCCCACTCTGTCAAAGTAACACACTCAGGGAAGAGCAGACTGTCCCCACTCTGTCAAAGTAACACACTCAGGGAAGAGCAGACTGACCTCACTCTGTCAATGTAACACACCCAGGGAACAGCAGACTGTCCCCACTCTGTCAAAGTAACACACTCGGGGAAGTGCAGACTGACCCCCCTCTGTCAATGTAACACACCCAGGGAAGAGCAGACTGACCCCACCCTGTCAATGTAACACACCAGGGAAGAGAAGACTGACACCACTCTGTCAATGTAACACGCCCAGGGAAGAGCAGACTGAACCGACCCTGTCAATGTAACACACCCAGGGAAGAGCAGACTGACCCCACCCTGTCAATGTAACACACCCTGGGAAGAGCAGACACACCCCACTCTGTCAATGTAACATACTCACGGAATAGCAGTCTGACCACAGTCTGTCAATGTATCACACCCAGGGGAGAGCAGACTGAACCAACCCTGTCAATGTAACGCACCCAGGGAAGAGCAGACTGACCTCACTCTGTCAATGTCACACACCCTGGGAAGAGCAGACTGACCCCCACTCTGTCAATGTAACACACACAGGGAAGTGCACACTGACCCCAATCTGTCATTGTAACACAGCAAGGGAAGAGCAGACTGACCCCACTCTTGCAATGTAACAAACCCTGGGAGAACAGACTGACCCCACTCTGTCAATGTAACACACCCAGGGAAGAGCAGACTGAACCCACTCAATCAATGTAACACACCCAGGGAAGAACAGACTGACCCCACTCTGTCAATGTAATACACCCAGAGAAGAACAGACTGACCCCACTCAGTCAATGTAACACACCCAGGGAAGAGCAGACTGAACCCACTCTGTCAATGTAACACACCCAGGGAAGAACAGACTGACTCCACTCTGTCAATGTAACCCCCCCAGGGAAGAGCAGACTGACCCCACTCTGTCAATGTAACACAACCAGGGAATAGCAGACTTACCCAACTCTGTCAAAGTAACCCACCCATAAAAGAGCAGACTGGCCCCACTCTGTCAATGTGACACGCCCTGGGAAGAGCAGACTGACCACACTCTGTCAATGTTACCCACCCAGGGAAGAGCAGATTGACCCCACTCTGTCAATGTGACACGCCCTGGGTAGAGCAGACTGACCTCACTCTGTCAATGTAAGACACCCAGGGAAGAACAGACTGACCCCACTCTGTCAATGTAACAAACCCTGGGAGAACAGACTGACCCCACTCTGTCAATGGAACACAGCCAGGGAAGAGCAGACTGACCCCACTCTGTCAATGTTACCCAACCAGGGAAGAGCAGATTGACCCCACTCTGTCAATGTAACACACCCAGGGAAGAGCAGACTGACCCCACTCTGTCAATGTAACGCACCCAGGGAAGAGCAGACTGACCCCACTCTGTCAATGTAACACAGCCAGGGAAGAGCAGACTGACCCCACTCTGTCAATGTAACACACCCAGGGAAGAACAGACTGACTCCACTGTGTCAATGTAACAAACTTGGGGAAGAGCAGACTGACTCCAATCTGTCAATGTAACACACCCAGCGATGAGCAGACTGACCCCACTCTGTCAATGTAACCCACCCATAAAAGAGCAGACTGTCCCCACTCTGTCAATGTAACACGCCCTGGGAAGAGCATACTGACCCAACTCTGTCAATGTAACACACCCTGGGAAGAGCAGACTGACCAAACTCTGTCAATGTAACAAACCCAGGGAAGAGCAGACTGACCTCACTCTGTCAATGTAACACACCCAGAGAAGAGCAGAATGACCTCTTCTGCAAAGTTACTCACACAGTGAACTGCAGACTTACCCCACTCTGTCAATGTAACCCACCCAGTGAAGTGCACATTGACCCCACTCTGTCATTGTAACACACCAAGGGAAGAGCAGACTGACCCCACTCTGTCAATGTAACACACAATGGGAGAACAGACTGACCCCACTCTGTCAATGTAACACACCCAGGGAAGAGCAGACAGATACCACTCTGTCAATGTAACACACCAAGGGAAGAACAGACTGACCCCACTCTGTCAATTTAACACACCCAGGGAAGAGAAGACTGACCCCACTCTGTCAATGGAACACACCCAGGGGAGAGCAGACTGACACCACCCTGTCACTGTAACACTCCCAGGGAAGAACAGACTGACGCCACTCTGTCAATGTAACACACCCAAGGAAGAGCAGACTGACCCAACACAGTCAATTCAACACACCCAAGGAAGAACAGACTGACCCCACTCTGTCAATGTAACACACTCAGGGAAGAGCAGACTGACCCCAATCTGTCAATGTAACACACCCAGGGAAGAGAAGACTGACCCCACTCTGTCAATGTAACAAACCCAGGGAAGAGCAGACGGACCTCACTCTGTCAATGTAACACACGGAGGGAAGAGCAGACTGACCCCACTCTGTCAATGTAACACACCCAGGGAAGAGCGGATTGAACTCACTCTGTCAATGTAACACAACCAGGGAAGATCAGACTGACCCCACTCTGTCAATGTAACTCACCCAGGGAAGAGCAGACTGACCCCACTCTGTCAATGTAACGCACCCAGGGAAGAGCAGACTGACCCCACTCTGTCAATGTAACACAGCCAGGGAAGAGCAGACTGACCCCACTCTGTCAATGTAACACACCCAGGGAAGAACAGACTGACTCCACTGTGTCAATGTAACAAACTTGGGGAAGAGCAGACTGACTCCAATCTGTCAATGTAACACAACCAGCGATGAGCAGACTGACCCCACTCTGTCAATGTAACCCACCCATAAAAGAGCAGACTGTCCACACTCTGTCAATGTAACACGCCCTGGGAAGAGCACACTGACCCAACTCTGTCAATGTAACACACCCTGGGAAGAGCAGACTGACCAAACTCTGTCAATGTAACAAACCCAGGGAAGAGCAGACTGACGTCACTCTGTCAATGTAACACACCCAGAGAAGAGCAGAATGACCTCTTCTGCAAAGTTACTCACACAGTGAACTGCAGACTTACCCCACTCTGTCAATGTAACCCACCCAGTGAAGTGCACATTGAACCCACTCTGTCATTGTAACACACCCAGGGAAGAGCAGACTGACCCCACTCTGTCAATGTAACACACAATGGGAGAACAGACTGACCCCACTCTGCAAATGTAACACACCCAGGGAAGAGCAGACAGATATCACTCTGTCAATGTAACACACCAAGGGAAGAACAGACTGACCCCACTCTGTCAATTTAACACACCCAGCGAAGAGAAGACTGACCCCACTCTGTCAATGGAACACACCCAGGGGAGAGCAGACTGACACCACCCTGTCACTGTAACAGTCCCAGGGAAGAACAGACTGACGCCACTCTGTCAATGTAACACACCCAAGGAAGAGCACACTGACCCAACACAGTCAATTCAACACACCCAACGAAGAACAGACTGACCCCACTCTGTCAATGTAACACACTCAGGGAAGAGCAGACTGACCCCAATCTGTCAATGTAACACACCCAGGGAAGAGAAGACTGAACCCAATCTGTCAATGTAACAAACCCAGGGAAGAGCAGACGGACCTCACTCTGTCAATGTAACACACGGAGGGAAGAGCAGACTGACCCCACTCTGTCAATGTAACACACCCAGGGAAGAGCAGATTGAACTCACTCTGTCAATGTAACACAACCAGGGAAGATCAGACTGACCCCACTCTGTCAATGCAACACACGCAGGGAAGAGCAGACTGAATTGATTCTGTCAATGTAACCCACACATAAAAGAGCAGACTGAACCCACTCTGACAATGTGACACGCCCTGGGAAGAGCAGACTGACCACACTCTGTCATTGTAACACAGCAAGGGAAGAGCAGACTGACCCCACTCTGTCAATGTAACAAACCCTGGGAGAAAAGACTGTCCCCACTCTGTCAATGTAACACACCCAGGGAAGAGCAGACTGAACCCACTCTGTCAATGTAACACACCCAGGGAAGAACAGACTGACCCAACTCTGTCAATATACAACACCCAGGGAAGAGCAGATTGACCCCACTCAGTCAATGTAACCCTCCCATAAAAGAGCAGACTGACCCCACTCTGTCAATGTGACACGCCCTGGGAAGAGCAGACTGACCACACTCTGTCAATGCAACACACCCTGGGAAGAGCAGACTGACCCCCACTCTGTTAATGTAACACACCCTGGGAAGTGCGCACAGACCACACTCTGTCATTGTAACACAATAAGGGAAGAGCAGACTGACCCCACTGTGTCAATGTAAGACACTTGAGGAAGAGTAGACTGACCCCAATCAGTCAATGTAACACACCCAGGGAAGAGAAGACTGACCCCACTCTGTCAATGTAACCCTCCCAGGGAAGAGCAGACTGACCCCACTCTGTCAATGTAACACACCCAGGGAAGAGCAGACTTACCCCACTCTGTCAATGTAACCCACCCATAAAAGAGCAGACTGACCCCACTCTGTCAATGTAACACAGCCAGGGAAGAGCAGACTGACCCCAATCTGTCAATGTAACACACCCAGGGAAAAACAGACTGACCCCACTGTGTCAATTTAACACACCCAGGGAAGAGCAGACTGACCCCACTCTGTCAGTATATCACACCCAGGGAAGAGCAGACTGACCCCACTCTGTCAATGTAACACACCCAGGGAAGATCAGACTGACCCCACTCTGTCAGTGTAACACACCCAGGGAAGAGTAGACTGACCCCACTCTGTCAATGTAATACACCCAGGGTAGAGCAGACTGACCTCACTCTGTCAATGTAACACACCAAGGGAAGAGCAGACTGTCCCCACTCTGTCAATGTAACACACCCAGGGAAGAGCAGACTGACCCCACTCTGTCAATGTAAAACACCGAGGGAAGAGCTGACTGACCCCACTCTGTCAATGTCACGCACCCAGGGAAGAACAGACTGACCCCACTCTGTCAATGTAACACACCCAGGGAAGAGCAGACTGACCCCACTCTGTCAATGTAACACACCCAGGGAAGATCAGACTGACCCCACTCTGTCAATCTCACGCACCCAGGGAAGAGCACACTGACCGCACTCTGTCAATGTAACACACCCAGGGAAGAGCAGACTGTCCCCACTCTGTCAATGTAACACATCCTGGGAAGAGCAGACTGACCCCACTCTGTCACTGTAACATACCCAGGGAAGAGCAGACTGACTCCACTCTGTCAATGTAACAAACCCAGGGAAGAGCAGACTGACCCCACTCTGTCAATGTAACAGACGCAGGGAAGAGCAGACTGACCGCACTCAGTCAATGTAACCCACCCTGGGAAGAGCAGACTGACCCCACTCTGTCAAAGTAACACACCCAAGGAAGAGCAGACTGACCCCACTCTGTCAATGTAGCACACCCAGGGAAGAGCAGACTGTCCCCACTCTGTCAATGTAACACACCCAGGGAAGAGCAGACTGACCCCTTTCTGTCAACGTTTCACACCCAGGGAAGATCAGACTGACCCAACTCTGTCAATGTAACACATTCTGGGAAGAGCAGACTGACCCAACTCTGTCATTGTAACACACCCAGGGAAGAGCAGACTGACCCCTCTCTATCATTGTAACACACCCAGGGAAATGCAGACTGAGCCCCCTCTGTCAATGTAACACACCCAGGGAACAGAAGATTGACCTGGCTAGGTCAACGTAACATACCCAGGGAAGAGCAGACTGACCCCACTCTGTCAATGTAACACACCCAGGGAAGAGCAGACTGACCCCACTCTGTCAATGTCACGCACCCAGGGCTGAGCAGACTGACCGCACTCTGTCAATGTCACGTCCCCAGGGAAGAGCAGACTGACCCCACTGTGTCAATGTAACACACCCAGGGAAGAGCAGACTGACCCCACACTTTCAATGTAACACATCCAGGGAAGAGCAGACTGACCCCACTCTGTCAATGTAACACACCCAGGGAAGAGCAGACTGACCCCTCTCTGTCAATGTAACACACCCAGGGAAGAGCAGACTGACCCCACTCTGTCAATATAACACACCCAGGTAAGAGCAGACTGACCCCACTCTGTCAATGTCACGCACCCAGGGAAGAGCAAACTGACCGCGAACTGTCAATGTAACACACCCAGGGAAGAGCAGATTGACCCCACTGTGTCAATGTAACACACCCAGGGAAGAGCAGACTGACCCCATACTTTCAATGTAACCCACCGAGGGAAGAGCAGACTGACCTCTCTCTGTCAATGTAACACACCCAGGGAAGAGCTGACTGAAACCACTCTGGCAATGTAACACACCCAGGGAAGAGCAGACTGACCCCTTTCTCTCAACGTTATAAACCCAGGGAAGATCAGACTGACCCAACTCTGTCAATGTAACACACACTGGGAAGAGCAGACTGACCCCACACTTTCAATGTAACACATCCAGGGAAGAGCAGACTGACCCCTCTCTGTCAATGTAACACACCCAGGGAAGAGCAGACTGACCCCACTCTGTCATTGTAACACACCCAGGGAAGAGCAGACGGACCTCAATCTGTCAATGTAACACTCCCAGGGAAGAGCAGACTAACCTCACTCTGTCAATGTAACACACCCAGGGAAAGGCAGACGGACCCTGTTCTGTCAATGTAACACACTCAGGGAAGAGCATACTGGCCCCACTCTGTCAATGTAACGCACCCAGGGAAGAACAGATGACCCCACTCTGTCAATAGCACAGACCCAGGGAAGAGCAGACTGACCCCACTCTGTCAATGTAACACATCCAGGGAAGAGCAGACTGACCCAACTCTGTCAATGTAACACACTCAGGGAAGAACACACTGACCCCACTCTGTCAATGTAACGCACCCAGGGAAGAGAAGATTGACCCCCCTCTGTCAATGTAACGCACCCAGCGTAGAGCGGAATGTGCCCACTCTGTCAATTTAAATCACCCAGGGAAGAGCAGACTGACCCCACTCTGTCAGTATATCACACCCAGGGATGAGCAGACTGACCCCACTCTGTCAATGTAACACACCCAGGGAAGAGAAGACTGACCTCACCCGGTCAAATATAACAGACACAGGGAAGAGCAGACTGACCACACTCTGTCATTGCAACACACCCAGGGAAGAGCAGACTGACCCATTTCTGTCAACGTTATACACCCAGGGAAGATCAGACTGACCCAACTCTGTCAATGTAACACACCGCGGGAAGAGCAGACTGACCCCACTCGGTCAATGTAAAACACCCAAGGAAGAGCAGACTGAAACCACTCTGTCATTGTAACACACCCAGGGAAGAGCAGACTGACCCCTCTCTGTCAATGTAACACACCCAGGGAAGAGCAGACTGACCCCACTCTGTCAATGTAACGCACCCAGGGAAGAGCAGACTGACCCCACTGTGTCAATGTAACACACCCAGGGAAGGGCAGACTGACCCCATTCTGTCAATGTAACACACCCAGGGAAGAACAGACTGACCCCACTCTGTCAATGTCACGCACCCAGGGAAGAGCAGACTGACCGCACTCTGTCAATGTAACACACTCAGGGAAGAGCAGATTGACCCCACTCTGTCAATGTAACAAACCCATGGAAGAGCAGACTGACCCCACCTTGTCAATGTAACAGACGCTGGTAAGAGCAGACTGACCGCACTCAGTCAATGTAACCCACCCAGGGAAGAGCAGACTGACCCCACTCTGTCAATCTAATGCACCCTGGGAAGAGCAGACTGACCCCACTCTGTCACTGTAACACACCCAGGGACGAGCAGACTGACCCCACTCTGTCAATGAAACACACCCAAGGAAGAGCAGACTGTCCCCACTCTGAAAATGTAACATACCCTGGGAGGAGCAGACTGACCCCACTCTGTCAATGTAACACACCCTGGGAAGAGCAGACTGACCGCACTCTGTCAATGTAACACACGCAGGGAAGAGTAGACTGACCCCACTCTGTCAAAGTAACACACGCAGGGAAGAGTAGACTGACCCCACTCTGTCAATGTAACACACACAGGGAAGAGCAGACGGACCCCACTCTGTCAATGTAACACACCCTGGGAGGAGCAGACTGACCCCACTCTGTCAATGTAACACACCCAGGGAAGAGCAGACTGACCCCACCCTGTCAATGTAAGACACCCAGTGCAGAGTAGACTGATCCCACTCTGTCAATGTAACACACCCAGGGAAGAGCAGACTGACCTCACTCTGTCAATGTAACACACCCAGGGAAGAGCAGACTGACCCCACTCTGTCAATGTAAAACACCCAGGGAAGAGCAGACTGACCCCTTTCTGTCAACGTTTCACACCCAGGGAAGATCAGACTGACCCAACTCTGTCAATGTAACACATTCTGGGAAGAGCAGGTTGACCCAACTCTGTCATTGTAACATACCCAGGGAAGAGCAGACTGACTCCTCTCTGTCATTGTAACACACCCAGGGAAGAGCAGACTGACCTCACTCTGTCAATGTAACACACCCAGGGAAGAGCAGACTGAGCCCCCTCTGTCAACGTAACACAACCAGGGAACAGACGATTGACCTGGCTAGGTCAATGTAACATACCCAGGGAAGAGCAGACTAACCCCACTCTGTCAATGTAACACACCCAGGGAAGAGCAGACTGACCCCACTCTGTCAATGTAACACACCCAGGGAAGAGCAGACTGACCCCACTCTGTCAATGTCACGCACCCAGGGAAAAGCAGACTGACCGCACTCTCTCAATGTCACGCACCCAGGGAAGAGCAGACTGACCCCACTGTGTCAATGTAACACACCCAGGGAAGAGCAGACTGACCCCACACATTCAATGTAACACATCCAGGGAAGAGCAGACTGACCCCTCTCTGTCAATGTAACACACCCAGGGAAGTGCAGACTGACCCCACTCTGTCAAGGTAACACACCCAGGGAAGAGCAGACTGACCCCACTCTGTCAATGTAACACACCCAGGGAAGAGCAGACTGACCCCACTCTGTCAATGTAACACACTCAGGGAAGAGCAGACTGACCCCACTGTGTCAATATAACACACCCAGGGAAGAGCAGACTGACGCCACACATTCAATGGAACACATCCAGGGAAGAGCAGACTGACCCCTCTCTGTCAATGTAACACACCCAGGGAAGAGCAGACTGACCCCACTCTGTCAATGTAACACACCCAGGGAAGAGCAGACTGACCCCACTGTGTCAATATAACACACCCAGGGAAGATCCGACTGACCCCACACATTCAATGGAACACATCCAGGGAAGAGCAGACTAACCCCTCTCTGTCAATGTAACACACCCAGGGAAGAGCAGACTGACCCCACTCTGTCAATGTCACGCACCCAGGGAAGAGCAGACTGACCCCACCCTGTCAAAGTAACACACCCAGGGAAGGGCAGACTGACCCCACTCTGTCAATGTAATACTCCCAGGGATAAGCAGACTGACCCCACTCTGTCAATTTAAAACACCCAGGGAAGTGCACGCTGACCCCACTCTGTCAATGGAACACATGAAGGGAAGAGCAGACTGACCCCACCCTGTCAATGTAACACACTCAGGGAAGAGTAGACTGACCCCACTCTGCCAATATAACCCAGCCAGGGAAGAGCAGACTGACCCCACTCTGTCAATGTAACACACCCAGGGAAGGGCAGACTGACCACTCTCTGTCAATGTAACACTCCCAGGGAAGAACGAACTGACACCACTCTGGCAATGTAACACACCCAGGGAAAAGCAGACTGACCTCACTCGGTCAATATAACAGACACAGGGAAGAGCAGACTGACCACACTCTGTCAATATCACGCACCCAGGGAATAGCAGACTGACCCCACTCTGTCAATGTCACGCACCCAGGGAAGAGCACACTGACCGCACTCTGTCAATGTAACACACTCAGGGAAGAGCAGACTGACCCCACTCTGTCAATGTAACACACCCTGGGAAGAGCAGACTGACCCCAATCTGTCAATGTAACACACCCTGGGAAGAGCAGACTGACCCCACTCTGTCACTGTAACACACCCAGGGAAGAGCAGACTGACCCCACTCTGTCAATGTAACAAACCCATGGAAGAGCAGACTGACCCCACTCTGTCAATGTAACACACCCTGGGAAGAGCAGACTGACCCCAATCTGTCAATGTAACACACCCTGGGAAGAGCAGACTGACCCCACTCTGTCACTGTAACACACCCAGGGAAGACCAGACTGACCCCACTCTGTCAATGTAACCCACCCAGGGCAGGGCAGACTGACATCACTCTGTCAATGTAACACACCCAGGGAAGAACAGACTGACACAGTCTGTCATTGTAACCCACCCAGGGAAGACCAGACTGACCACACTCTGTCAATGTAACACACCCAGGGAAGACAAGACTGACCCCACTCTGTCAATGTAACACACCCAGGGAAGAGCAGTACGACCCCACTCAGTCAACGTAACACACCCAGGGAAGAGCAGACTGACCACACTCTGTCAATGTAACACACCCAGGAAAGAGCAGACTGACCACACTCTGTCAATGTAACACACCCAGGGAAGACAAGACTGACCCCACTCTGTCAATGTAACACACCCAGGGAAGAGCAGTACGACCCCACTCAGTCAACGTAACACACCCAGGGAAGAGCAGACTGACCACACTCTGTCAATGTAACACACCCAGGAAAGAGCAGACTGACCACACTCTGTCAATGTAACACACCCAGGGAAGAGCAGACTGACCCCATTCTGTCAATGTAACACACCCAGGGAAGAGCAGACTGACCCCACACTGTCATTGAAACCCACCCAGGGAAGACCAGACTGACCACACTCTGTCAATGTAACCCACCCAGGGAAGATCAGACTGACCTCACTCTGTCAATGAAACACACCCAGGGAAGAGCAGACTGACCCCACTCTGTCAATGTAACACACCCAGGGAAGAGCAGACTGACTGCAATCTGTCAATGTAACACACCCAGGGAAGACCAGACTGACCCCACTCTGTCAATGTAACACACCCAGGGAAGAGCAGTACGACCCCACTCAGTCAATGTAACACACCCAGGGAAGAGCAGACTGACCCCACTCTGTCAATGTAACACACCCAGGGAAGAGCAGACTGACCCCACTCAGTCAATGAAACACACTCAGGGAAGAGCAGACTGACCCCACTCTGTCATTGTAACCAACCCAGGGAAGACCAGCCTGACCCCACTCTGTCAATGTAACCCACCCAGGTCAAAAAAACAGACTGAACCCACACTGTCAATGTAACACACCCAGGGAAGAGCACACTGACCTCACTCGGTCAATTACCACACCCAGTGAATAGCAGACTGACCTCACTCAGTCAATGTAACACACTCAGGGAAGAACAGACTGACCCCACTCTGTCAGTGTAACACACCCAGGGAAGAGCAGACTGACCCCACTCTGTCAATGTAACACACCCAGGGAAGAGCAGACTGACTGCAATCTGTCAATGTAACACACCCAGGGAAGACCAGACTGACCCCACTCTGTCAATGTAACACACCCAGGGAAGAGCAGTACGACCCCACTCAGTCAATGTAACACACCCAGGGAAGAGCAGACTGACCACACTCTGTCAATGTAACACACCCAGGAAAGAGCAGACTGACCACACTCTGTCAATGTAACACACCCAGGGAAGACCAGACTGACCCCACTCTGTCAATGTAACACACCCAGGGAAGAGCAGTACGACCCCACTCAGTCAATGTAACACACCCAGGGAAGAGCAGACTGACCACACTCTGTCAATGTAACACACCCAGGAAAGAGCAGACTGACCACACTCTGTCAATGTAACACACCCAGGGAAGACAAGACTGACCCCACTCTGTCAATGTAACACACCCAGGGAAGAGCAGTACGACCCCACTCTGTCAATGTAACACACCCAGGTAAGAGCAGACTGACCACACTCTATCAAAGTAACACACCCAGGGAAGAATAGACAGACCCAACTCTGTCAATGTAACACAGCCAGGGAAGTTCAGACTGACCCCACTCTGTCAATGTAACAGACCCAGGGAAGAGCAGACTGACATCACACTGTCAATGTAACACACCCAGGGAAGAGCAGACTGACCCCACTCTGTCAATGTAACACACCCAGGGAAGAGCAGACTGACCCCATTCTGTCAATGTAACACACCCATGGAAGAGCAGACTGACCCCACACTGTCATTGTAACCCACCCAGGGAAGACCAGACTCACCCCACTCTGTCAATGTAACCCACCCAGGGAAGATCAGACTGACCTCTCTCTGTCAATGTAACACACCCAGGGAAGAACACACTGACCCCACTCAGTCAATGAATCGCAACCAGCGAAGAGCAGACTGACCCCACTCTGTCATTGTAACCCACCCAGGGAAGACCAGACTGACCCCACTCTGTCAATGTAACCCACCCAGGTCAAAAAAACAGACTGAACCCACACTGTCAATGTAACACACCGAGGGAAGAGCACACTGACCTCACTCGGTCAATTACCACACCCAGTGAATAGCAGACTGACCTCACTCAGTCAATGTAACACACTCAGGGAAGAACAGACTGACCCCACTCTGTCAGTGTAACACACCCAGGGAAGAGCAGACTGACCCCACTCTGTCAATGTAACACATCCAAGGAAGAGCAGACTGACTGCAATCTGTCAATGTAACACACCCAGGGAAGACCAGACTGACCCCACTCTGTCAATGTAACCCACCCAGGGAAGATCAGACTAACCTCACTCTGTCAATGTAACACACCCAGGGAAGAACACACTGACCCCACTCAGTCAATGAATCACAACCAGCGAAGAGCAGACTGACTCCACCCTGTCATTGTAACCCACCCAGGGAGGACCAGACTGACCCCAATTTGTCAATGTAACCCACCCAGGTAAAAAAAAACAGACTGAACCCACACTGTCAATGTAACACAGCCAGGGAAGAGCACACTGACCTCACTCGGTCAATGACCACACCCAGTGAATAGCAGACTGTCCTCACTCTGTCAATGTAACACACTCAGGGAAGAACAGACTGACCCCACTCTGTCGGTGTAACACACCCAGGGAAGAGCAGACTGACCCCACTCTGTCAATGTAACACACCCAGGGAAGAGCAGACTGACTGCAATCTGTCAATTTAACACACCCAGGGAAGACCAGACTGACCCCACTCTGTCAATGTAACACACCCAGGGAAGACCAGACTGACCCCACAATGTCAAAGTAACACACCCAGGGAAGAGCAGACTGACCCCACTCTGTCAGTGTAACACACTCAGGGAAGACCAGACTGACCCCACTCTGTCAATGTAACCAACCCAGGGAAGAACAGACAGACCCACTCTGTCATTGTAACCCACCCAGGGAAGAGCAGACTGAGCTCACTCGGTCAATTACCACACCCAGTGAATAGCAGACTGACCTCACTCTGTCAATGTAACACACTCAGGGAAGAACAGACTGACCCCACTCTGTCAGTGTAACCCACCCAGGGAAGACCAGACTGACCCCACTCTGTCAATGTAACCCACCCAGGGCAGGGCAGACTGACCTCACTCTGTCAATGTTACACACCCAGGGAAGAACAGACTGACCCAGTCTGTCATTGTAACCCACGCAGGGAAGACCAGACTGACCCCACTCTGTCAATGTAACACACACAGGGAAGAGCAGACTGACCCCACTCTGTCAATGTCACACACCCAGGGAAGAGCAGACTGACTACACTCTGTCAATGTAACACACCAAGGAATGAGCAGACTGACCACACTCTGTCAATGTAACACACCCAGGGAAGACAAGACTGACCCCACTCTGTCAATGTAACACACCCAGGGAAGAGCAGTACGACCCCACTCTGTCAATGTAACACACCCAGGGAAGAGCAGTACGACCCCACTCAGTCAGTGTAACACACCCAGGGAAGAGCAGACTGACACCACTCTGTCAATGTAACATACCCAGGGAAGAGCAGACTGACCGCAATCTGTCAATGTAACACACCCAGGTAAGAGCAGACTGACCACACTCTATCAAACTAACACACCCAGGGAAGAATAGACAGACCCCACTCTGTCAATGTAACACAGCCAGGGAAGATCAGACTGACCCCACTCTGTCAATGTAACAGACCCAGGGAAGAGCAGACTGACATCACACTGTCAATGTAACACACCAAGGGAAGAGCAGACTGACCCCACTCTGTCAATGTAACACACCCAGGGAAGAGCAGACTGACCCCATTCTGTCAATGTAACACACACATGGAAGAGCAGACTGACCCCACACTGTCATTGTAACCCACCCAGGGAAGACCAGACTGACCCCACTCTGTCAATGTAACCCACCCAGGGAAGATCAGACTAACCTCACTCTGTCAATGTAACACACCCAGGGAAGAACACACTGACCCCACTCAGTCAATGAATCACAACCAGCGAAGAGCAGACTGACCCCACTCTGTCATTGTAACCCACCCAGGGAAGACCAGACTGACCCCACTCTGTCAATGTAACACACCCAGGTAAAAAAAAACAGACTGAACCCACACTGTCAATGTAACACACCCAGGGAAGAGCACACTGACCTCACTCGGTCAATTACCACACCCAGTGAATAGCAGACTGACCTCACTCTGTCAATGTAACACACTCAGGGAAGAACACACTGACCCCACTCTGTCAATGTAACGCACCCAGGGAAGAGAAGATTGACCCCCCTCTGTCAATGTAACGCACCCAGGGTAGAGCGGAATGACCCCACTCTGTCAATTTAAATCACCCAGGGAAGAGCAGACTGACCCCACTCTGTCAGTATATCACACCCAGGGAAGAGCAGACTGACCCCACTCTGTCAATGTAACACACCCAGGGAAGAGAAGACTGACCTCACCCGGTCAAATATAACAGACACAGGGAAGAGCAGACTGACCACACTCTGTCGTTGCAACACACCCAGGGAAGAGCAGACTGACCCCTTTCTGTCAACGTTATACACCCAGGGAAGATCAGACTGACCCAACTCTGTCAATGTAACACACCGCGGGAAGAGCAGACTGACCCCACTCGGTCAATGTAAAACACCCAAGGAAGAGCAGACTGAAACCACTCTGTCATTGTAACACACCCAGGGAAGAGCAGACTGACCCCTCTCTGTCAATGTAACACACCCAGGGAAGAGCAGACTGACCCCACTCTGTCAATGTAACGCACCCAGGGAAGAGCAGACTGACCCCACTGAGTCAATGTAACACACCCAGGGAAGGGCAGACTGACCCCATTCTGTCAATGTAACACACCCAGGGAAGAACAGACTGACCCCACTCTGTCAATGTCACGCTCCCAGGGAAGAGCAGACTGACCGCACTCTGTCAATGTAACACACCCAGGGAAGAGCAGATTGACCCCACTCTGTCAATGTAACAAACCCATGGAAGAGCAGACTGACCCCACTCTGTCAATGTAACAGACGCTGGTAAGAGCAGACTGACCGCACTCAGTCAATGTAACCCACCCAGGGAAGAGCAGACTGACCCCACTCTGTCAATCTAATGCACCCTGGGAAGAGCAGACTGACCCCACTCTGTCACTGTAACACACCCAGGGACGAGCAGACTGACCCCACTCTGTCAATGAAACACACCCAGGGAAGAGCAGACTGACCCCACTCTGTCAATGTAACAAACCCATGGAAGAGCAGACTGACCCCACTCTGTCAATGTAACACACCCTGGGAAGAGCAGACTGACCCCAATCTGTCAATGTAACACACCCTGGGAAGAGCAGACTGACCCCACTCTGTCACTGTAACACACCCAGGGAAGACCAGACTGACCCCACTCTGTCAATGTAACCCACCCAGGGCAGGGCAGACTGACCTCACTCTGTCAATGTAACACACCCAGGGAAGAACAGACTGACACAGTCTGTCATTGTAACCCACCCAGGGAAGACCAGACTGACCACACTCTGTCAATGTAACACACCCAGGGAAGACAAGACTGACCCCACTCTGTCAATGTAACACACCCAGGGAAGAGCAGTACGACCCCACTCAGTCAATGTAACACACCCAGGGAAGAGCAGACTGACCACACTCTGTCAATGTAACACACCCAGGAAAGAGCAGACTGACCACACTCTGTCAATGTAACACACCCAGGGAAGACAAGACTGACCCCACTCTGTCAATGTAACACACCCAGGGAAGAGCAGTACGACCCCACTCAGTCAATATAACACACCCAGGTAAGAGCAGACTGACCACACTCTATCAATGTAACACACCCAGGGAAGACAAGACTGACCCCACTCTGTCAATGTAACACACCCTGGGAAGAGCAGACTGACCGCACTCTGTCAATGTAACACACGCAGGGAAGAGTAGACTGACCCCACTCTGTCAAAGTAACACACGCAGGGAAGAGTAGACTGACCCCACTCTGTCAATGTAACACACACAGGGAAGAGCAGACGGACCCCACTCTGTCAATGTAACACACCCTGGGAGGAGCAGACTGACCCCACTCTGTCAATGTAACACACCCAGGGAAGAGCAGACTGACCCCACCCTGTCAATGTAAGACACCCAGTGCAGAGTAGACTGATCCCACTCTGTCAATGTAACACACCCAGGGAAGAGCAGACTGACCTCACTCTGTCAATGTAACACACCCAGGGAAGAGCAGACTGACCCCACTCTGTCAATGTAAAACACCCAGGGAAGAGCAGACTGACCCCTTTCTGTCAACGTTTCACACCCAGGGAAGATCAGACTGACCCAACTCTGTCAATGTAACACATTCTGGGAAGAGCAGGTTGACCCAACTCTGTCATTGTAACATACCCAGGGAAGAGCAGACTGACTCCTCTCTGTCATTGTAACACACCCAGGGAAGAGCAGACTGACCTCACTCTGTCAATGTAACACACCCAGGGAAGAGCAGACTGAGCCCCCTCTGACAACGTAACACAACCAGGGAACAGACGATTGACCTGGCTAGGTCAATGTAACATACCCAGGGAAGAGCAGACTAACCCCACTCTGTCAATGTAACACACCCAGGGAAGAGCAGACTGACCCCACTCTGTCAATGTAACACACCCAGGGAAGAGCAGACTGACCCCACTCTGTCAATGTCACGCACCCAGGGAAAAGCAGACTGACCGCACTCTCTCAATGTCACGCACCCAGGGAAGAGCAGACTGACCCCACTGTGTCAATGTAACACACCCAGGGAAGAGCAGACTGACCCCACACATTCAATGTAACACATCCAGGGAAGAGCAGACTGACCCCTCTCTGTCAATGTAGCACACCCAGGGAAGAGCAGACTGACCCCACTCTGTCAATGTAACACACCCAGGGAAGAGCAGACTGACCCCACTCTGTCAATGTAACACACCCAGGGAAGAGCAGACTGACCCCACTCTGTCAATGTAAAACACCCAGGGAAGAGCAGACTGACCCCACTGTGTCAATATAACACACCCAGGGAAGAGCAGACTGACCCCACACATTCAATGGAACACATCCAGGGAAGAGCAGACTGACCCCTCTCTGTCAATGTAACACACCCAGGGAAGAGCAGACTGACCCCACTCTGTCAATGTAACACACCCAGGGAAGAGCAGACTGACCCCACTGTGTCAATATAACACACCCAGGGAAGATCCGACTGACCCCACACATTCAATGGAACACATCCAGGGAAGAGCAGACTGACCCCTCTCTGTCAATGTCACACACCCAGGGAAGAGCAGACTGACCCCACTCTGTCAATGTCACGCACCCAGGGAAGAGCAGACTGACCCCACCCTGTCAAAGTAACACACCCAGGGAAGGGCAGACTGACCCCACTCTGTCAATGTAACACTCCCAGGGATAAGCAGACTGACCCCACTCTGTCAATTTAAAACACCCAGGGAAGTGCACGCTGACCCCACTCTGTCAATGGAACACATGAAGGGAAGAGCAGACTGACCCCACCCTGTCAATGTAACACACTCAGGGAAGAGTAGACTGACCCCACTCTGCCAATATAACCCAGCCAGGGAAGAGCAGACTGACCCCACTCTGTCAATGTAACACACCCAGGGAAGGGCAGACTGACCACTCTCTGTCAATGTAACACTCCCAGGGAAGAACGAACTGACACCACTCTGGCAATGTAACACACCCAGGGAAAAGCAGACTGACCTCACTCGGTCAATATAACAGACACAGGGAAGAGCAGACTGACCACACTCTGTCAATATCACGCACCCAGGGAATAGCAGACTGACCCCACTCTGTCAATGTCACGCACCCAGGGAAGAGCACACTGACCGCACTCTGTCAATGTAACACACGCAGGGAAGAGCAGACTGACCCCACTCTGTCAATGTAACACACCCTGGGAAGAGCAGACTGACCCCAATCTGTCAATGTAACACACCCTGGGAAGAGCAGACTGACCCCACTCTGTCACTGTAACACACCCAGGGAAGAGCAGACTGACCCCACTCTGTCAATGTAACAAACCCATGGAAGAGCAGACTGACCCCACTCTGTCAATGTAACACACCCTGGGAAGAGCAGACTGACCCCAATCTGTCAATGTAACACACCCTGGGAAGAGCAGACTGACCCCACTCTGTCACTGTAACACACCCAGGGAAGACCAGACTGACCCCACTCTGTCAATGTAACCCACCCAGGGCAGGGCAGACTGACCTCACTCTGTCAATGTAACACACCCAGGGAAGAACAGACTGACACAGTCTGTCATTGTAACCCACCCAGGGAAGACCAGACTGACCACACTCTGTCAATGTAACACACCCAGGGAAGACAAGACTGACCCCACTCTGTCAATGAAACACACCCAGGGAAGAGCAGTACGACCCCACTCAGTCAATGTAACACACCCAGGGAAGAGCAGACTGACCCCACTCTGTCAATGTAACACACCCAGGAAAGAGCAGACTGACCACACTCTGTCAATGTAACACACCCAGGGAAGACAAGACTGACCCCACTCTGTCAATGTAACACACCCAGGGAAGAGCAGTACGACCCCACTCAGTCAATATAACACACCCAGGTAAGAGCAGACTGACCACACTCTATCAATGTAACACACCCAGGGAAGACAAGACTGACCCCACTCTGTCAATGTAACACACCCACGGAAGAGCAGTACGACCCCACTCTGTCAATGTAACAGACCCAGGGAAGAGCAGACTGACATCACACTGTCAATGTAACACACCCAGGGAAGAGCAGACTGACCCCACTCTGTCAATGTAACACACCCAGGGAAGAGCAGACTGACCCCATTCTGTCAATGTAACACACCCAGGGAATAGCAGACTGACCCCACACTGTCATTGAAACCCACCCAGGGAAGACCAGACTGACCCCACTCTGTCAATGTAACCCACCCAGGGAAGATCAGACTGACCTCACTCTGTCAATGTAACACACCCAGGGAAGAACACACTGACCCCACTCAGTCAATGAAACACACTCAGGGAAGAGCAGACTGACCCCACTCTGTCATTGTAACCAACCCAGGGAAGACCAGACTGACCCCACTCTGTCAATGTAACCCACCCAGGTCAAAAAAACAGACTGAACCCACACTGTCAATGTAACACACCCAGGGAAGAGCACACTGACCTCACTCAGTCAATTACCACACCCAGTGAATAGCAGACTGACCTCACTCAGTCAATGTAACACACTCAGGGAAGAACAGACTGACCCCACTCTGTCAGTGTAACACACCCAGGGAAGAGCAGACTGACCCCACTCTGTCAATGTAACCAACACAGGGAAGACCAGACTGACCCCACACTGTCAATGTAACACACACAGGAAAGACCAGACTGACCCCACTCTGTCAATGTAACATACCCAGGGAAGAGCAGACTGACCCCACTCTGTCAATGTAACAAACCCTGGGAAGAGCAGACTGACCCCACTCTGTCAATGTAACACAACCAGGGAATACCAGACTGACCCAAATCTGTCAATGTAACCGACACAGCGAAGAACAGACTGACCCCACTCAGTCAATGAATCACAACCAGCGAAGAGCAGACTGACCCCACTCTGTCATTGTAACCCACCCAGGGAAGACCAGACTGACCCCACTCTGTCAATGTAACCCACCCAGGTAAAAAAAAACAGACTGAACCCACACTGTCAATGTAACACACCCAGGGAAGAGCACAATGAACTCACTCGGTCAATTACCACACCCAGTGAATAGCAGACTGACCTCACTCTGTCAATGTAACACACTCAGGGAAGAACAGGCTGACCCCACTCTGTCAGTGTAACACACCCAGGGAAGAGCAGACTGACTGCAATCTGTCAATGTAACACACCCAGGGAAGACCAGACTGACCCCACTCTGTCAATGTAACACACCCAGGGAAGACCAGACTGACCCCACTCTGTCAAAGTAACACACCCAGGGAAGAGCAGACTGACCCCACTCTGTCAGTGTAACACACTCAGTGAAGACCAGACTGACCCCACTCTGTCAATGTAACCAACCCAGGGAAGACCAGACTGAACCCACTCTGTCAATGTAACACACACAGGGAAGACCAGACTAACCCCACACTGTCAATGTAACACACCCAGGGAAGAGCACACTGACCTCACTCGGTCAATTACCACACCCAGTGAATAGCAGACTGACCTCACTCTGTCAATGTAACACACTCAGGGAAGAACAGACTGACCCCACTCTGCCAGTGTAACACACTCAGGGAAGAGCAGACTGACCCCACTCTGTCAATGCAACACACCCAGGGAAGAGCAGACTGACTGCAATCTGTCAATGTAACACATCCAGGGAAGACCAGACTGACCCCACTCTGTCAATGTAACACACCCAGGGAAGACCAGACTGACCCCACAATGTCAAAGTAACACACCTAGGGAAGAGCAGACTGACCCCACTCTGTAAGTGTAACACACTCAGGGAAGACCAGACTGACCCCACTCTGTCAAGTTAACACACCCAGGGAAGACCAGACTGAACCCACTCTGTCAATGTAACACACACAGGGAAGACCAGACTGACCCCACACTGTCAATGTAACACACCCAGGGAAGAGCAGACTGACCCCACTCTGTCAATGTAACCCACCCAGGGAAGATCAGACTGACCTCACTCTGTCAATGTAACACACCCAGGGAAGAACACACTGACCCCACTCAGTCAATGAATCACAACCAGTGAAGAGCAGACTGACTCCACTCTGTCATTGTAACCCACCCAGGGAAGACCAGACTGACCCCACTCTGTCAATGTAACCCACCCAGGTAAAAAAAAACAGACTGAACGCACACTGTCAATGTAACACACCCAGGGAAGAGCACACTGACCTCACTCGGTCAATTACCACACCCAGTGAATAGCAGACTGACCTCACTCTGTCAATGTAACACACTCAGGGAAGAACAGACTGACCCCACTCTGTCAGTGTAACACACCCAGGGAAGAGCAGACTGACCCCACTCTGTCAATGTAACACACCCAGGGAAGAGCAGACTAACTGCAATCTGTCAATGTAACACACACAGGGAAGACCAGACTGACCCCACTCTGTCAATGTAACACACCCAGGGAAGACCAGACTAACCCCACAATGTCAAAGTAATACACCCAGGGAAGAGCAGACTGACCCCACTCTGCCAGTGTAACACACTCAGGGAAGAGCAGACTGACCCCACTCTGTCAATGTAACACAACCAGGGAAGACAAGACTGACCCCACTCTGTCAATGTAACACACCCAGGGAAGAGCAGACTGACCACACTCTGTCAATGAACCACACCCAGTGAACAGCAGACTGACCCGACTCTGTCAGTGTAACACACCCAGGGAAGAGCAGACTGACCCCACTCTGTCAATGTAACATACCCAGGGAAGATCAGACTGACCTCACTCTGTCAATGTAACACACCCAGGGAAGAACACACTGACCCCACTCAGTCAATGAATCACAACCAGTTAAGAGCAGACTGACTCCACTCTGTCATTGTAACCCACCCAGGGAAGATCAGACTGACCCAACTCTGTCAATGTAACCCACCCAGGTAAAAAACACAGACTGAACGCACACTGTCAATGTCACACACCCAGGGAAGAGCACACTGACCTCACTCGGTCAATTACCACACCCAGTGAATAGCAGACTGACCTCACTCTGTCAATGTAACACACTCAGGGAAGAACAGACTGACCCCACTCTGTCAGTGTAACACACCCAGGGAAGAGCAGACTGACCCCACTTTGTCAATGTAACACACCCAGGGAAGAGCAGACTGACTGCAATCTGTCAATGTAACACACCCAGGGAAGACCAGACTGACACCACTCTGTCAATGTAACACACCCAGGGAAGACCAGACTAACCCCACAATGTCAAAGTAACACACCCAGGGAAGAGCAGACTGACCCCACTCTGTCAGTGTAACACACTCAGGGAAGAGCAGACTGACCCCACTCTGTCAATGTAACACAACCAGGGAAGACCAGACTGACCCCACTCTGTCAATGTAACACACCCAGGGAAGAGCAGTACGTCCCCACTCAGTCAATGTAACACACCCAGGGAAGAGCAGACTGACCACACTCTGTCAATGAACCACACCCAGTGAACAGCAGACTGACCCGACTCTGTCAGTGTAACACACCCAGGGAAGAGCAGACTGACCCCACTCTGTCAATGTTACATACCCAGGGAAGAGCAGACTGACCGCACTCTGTCAATGTAACCCACCCAGGGAAGATCAGACTGACCTCACTCTGTCAATGTAACACACCCAGGGAAGAACACACTGACCCCACTCAGTCAATGAATCACAACCAGTTAAGAGCAGACTGACTCCACTCTGTCATTGTAACCCACCCAGGGAAGATCAGACTGACCCCACTCTGTCAATGTAACCCACCCAGGTAAAAAACACAGACTGAACGCACACTGTCAATGTCACACACCCAGGGAAGAGCACACTGACCTCACTCGGTCAATTACCACACCCAGTGAATAGCAGACTGACCTCACTCTGTCAATGTAACACACTCAGGGAAGAACAGACTGACCCCACTCTGTCAGTGTAACACACCCAGGGAAGAGCAGACTGACCCCACTTTGTCAATGTAACACACCCAGGGAAGAGCAGACTGACTGCAATCTGTCAATGTAACACACCCAGGGAAGACCAGACTGACACCACTCTGTCAATGTAACACACCCAGGGAAGACCAGACTAACCCCACAATGTCAAAGTAACACACCCAGGGAAGAGCAGACTGACCCCACTCTGTCAGTGTAACACACTCAGGGAAGAGCAGACTGACCCCACTCTGTCAATGTAACACAACCAGGGAAGACCAGACTAACCCCACTCTGTCAATGTAACACACCGAAAGAAGAGCAGTACGTCCCCACTCAGTCAATGTAACACACCCAGGGAAGAGCAGACTGACCACACTCTGTCAATGAACCACACCCAGTGAACAGCAGACTGACCCGACTCTGTCAGTGTAACACACCCAGGGAAGAGCAGACTGACCCCACTCTGTCAATGTTACATACCCAGGGAAGAGCAGACTGACCGCACTCTGTCAATGTAACCCACCCAGGGAAGATCAGACTAACCTCACTCTGTCAATGTAACACACCCAGGGAAGAACACACTGACCCCACTCACTCAATGAATCACAACCAGCGAAGAGCAGACTGACCCCACTCTGTCATTGTAACCCACCCAGGGAAGACCAGACTGGCCCCACTCTGTCAATGTAACACACCCAGGTAAAAAAAAACAGACTGAACCCACACTGTCAATGTAACACACCCAGGGAAGAGCACACTGACCTCACTCGGTCACTTACCACACCCAGTGAATAGCAGACTGACCTCACTCTGTCAATGTAACACACTCAGGGAAGAACAGACTGACCCCACTCTGTCAGTGTAACACACCCAGGGAAGAGCAGTACAACCCCACTCAGTCAATGTAACAGACCCAGGGAAGAGCAGACTGACATCACACTGTCAATGTAACACACCCAGGAAAGAGCAGACTGACCCCACTCTGTCAATGTAACACAGCCAGGGAAGAGCAGACTGACCCCATTCTGTCAATGTAACACACCCATGGAAGAGCAGACTGACCCCACACTGTCATTGTAACCCACCCAGGGAAGACCAGACTGACCCCACTCTGACAATGTAACCCACCCAGTGAAGATCACACTGACCTCACTCGGTCAATTACCACACCCAGTGAATAGCAGACTGACCTCACTCAGTCAATGTAACACACTCAGGGAAGAACAGACTGACCCCACTCTGTCAGTATAACACACCTAGGGAAGAGCAGACTGACCCCACTCTGTCAATGTAACACATCCAAGGAAGAGCAGACTGACTGCAATCTGTCAATGTAACACACCCAGGGAAGACCAGACTGACCCCACTCTGTCAATGTAACCCACCCAGGGAAGATCAGACTAACCTCACTCTGTCAATGTAACACACCCAGGGAAGAACACACTGACCCCACTCAGTCAATGAATCACAACCAGCGAAGAGCAGACTGACTCCACTCTGTCATTGTAACCCACCCAGGGAGGACCAGACTGACCCCAATTTGTCAATGTAACCCACCCAGGTAAAAAAAAAACAGACTGAACCCACACTGTCAATGTAACACACCCAGGGAAGAGCACACTGACCCCACAATGTCAATGTAACACACCCAGGAAGAGCAGACTGACCCCACTCTGTCAGTGTAACACACTCAGGGAAGAGCAGACTGACCCCACTCTGTCAATGTAACACAACCAGGGAAGACCAGACTGACCCCACTCTGTCAATGTAACCAACACAGGGAAGACCAGACTGACCCCACTCTGTCAATGTAACACACACAGGGAAGACCAGACTGATCACACACTGTCAATGTAACATACCCAGGGAAGAGCAGACTGACCCCACTCTGTCAATGTAACACACCCAGGGAAGAGCAGACTGACCCCACTCTGTCAATGTAACACAACCAGGGAAGACCAGACTGACCCAAATCTGTCAATGTAACCGACACAGCGAAGAACAGGCTGACCGCACTCAGTCAATGAATCTCAACCAGCGAAGAGCAGACTGACCCCACTCTGTCATTGTAACCCACCCAGGGAAGACCAGACTGACCCCACTCTGTCAATGTGACCCACCCAGGTAAAAAAAAACAGACTGAACCCACACTGTCAATGTAACACACCCAGGGAAGAGCACACTGAACTCACTCGGTCAATTACCACACCCAGTGAATAGCAGACTGACCTCACTCTGTCAATGTAACACACTCAGGGAAGAACAGACTGACCCCACTCTGTCAGTGTAACACACCCAGGGAAGAGCAGACTGACTGCAATCTGTCAATGTAACACACCCAGGGAAGACCAGACTGACCCCACTCTGTCAATGTAACACACCCAGGGAAGACCAGACTGACCCCACAATGTCAAAGTAACACACCCAGGGAAGAGCAGACTGACCCCACTCTGTCAGTGTAACACACTCAGTGAAGACCAGACTGACCCCACTCTGTCAATGTAACCAACCCAGGGAAGACCAGACTGAACCCACTCTGTCAATGTAACACACACAGGGAAGACCAGACTAACCCCACACTGTCAATGTAACACACCCAGGGAAGAGCACACTGACCTCACTCGGTCAATTACCACACCCAGTGAATAGCAGACTGACCTCACTCTGTCAATGTAACACACTCAGGGAAGAACAGACTGACCCCACTCTGTCAGTGTAACACACCCAGGGAAGAGCAGACTGACCCCACTCTGTCAATGTAACACACCCAGGGAAGAGCAGACTGACTGCAATCGGTCAATGTAACACACACAGGGAAGACCAGACTGACCCCACTCTGTCAATGTAACACACCCAGGGAAGACCAGACTAACCCCACAATGTCAAAGTAACACACCCAGGGAAGAGCAGACTGACCCCACTCTGCCAGTGTAACACACTCAGGGAAGAGCAGACTGACCCCACTCTGTCAATGTAACACAACCAGGGAAGACCAGACTGACAACACTCTGTCAATGTAACACACCCAGGGAAGACAAGACTGACCCCACTCTGTCAATGCAACACACCCAGGGAAGAGCAGACTGACTGCAATCTGTCAATGTAACACATCCAGGGAAGACCAGACTAACCCCACTCTGTCAATGTAACACACCCAGGGAAGACCAGACTGACCCCAGAATGTCAAAGTAACACACCTAGGGAAGAGCAGACTGACCCCACTCTGTAAGTGTAACACACTCAGGGAAGACCAGACTGACCCCACTCTGTCAATTTAACACACCCAGGGAAGACCAGACTGAACCCACTCTGTCAATGTAACACACACAGGGAAGACCAGACTGACCCCACACTGTCAATGTAACACACCCAGGGAAGAGCAGACTGACCCCACTCTGTCAATGTAACCCACCCAGGGAAGATCAGACTGACCTCACTCTGTCAATGTAACACACCCAGGGAAGAACACACTGACCCAACTCAGTCAATGAATCACAACCAGTGAAGAGCAGACTGACTCCACTCTGTCATTGTAAACCACCCAGGGAAGACCAGACTGACCCCACTCTGTCAATGTAACCCACCCAGGTAAAAAAAAACAGACTGAATGCACACTGTCAATGTAAGACACCCAGGGAAGAGCACACTGACCTCACTCGGTCAATTACCACACCCAGTGAATAGCAGACTGACCTCACTCTGTCAATGTAACACACTCAGGGAAGAACAGACAGACCCCACTCTGTCAGTGTAACACACCCAGGGAAGAGCAGACTGACGCCACTCTGTCAATGTAACACACCCAGGGAAGAGCAGACTAACTGCAATCTGTCAATGTAACACACACAGGGAAGACCAGACTGACCCCACTCTGTCAATGTAACACACCCAGGGAAGACCAGACTAACCCCACAATGTCAAAGTAACACACCCAGGGAAGAGCAGACTGACCCCACTCTGCCAGTGTAACACACTCAGGGAAGAGCAGACTGACACCACTCTGTCAATGTAACACAACCAGGGAAGACCAGACTGACCACACTCTGTCAATGTAACACACCCAGGGAAGACAAGACTGACCCCACTCTGTCAATGTAACACACCCAGGGAAGAGCAGACTGACCACACTCTGTCAATGAACCACACCCAGTGAACAGCAGACTGACCCGACTCTGTCAGTGTAACACACCCAGGGAAGAGCAGACTGACCCCACTCTGTCAGTGTAACACATCCAGGGAAGAGCAGACTGACCACACTCTATCAAAGTAACACACCCAGGGAAGAATAGACAGACCCCACTCTGTCAACGTAACACAGCCAGGGAAGATCAGACTGACCCCACTCTGTCAATGTAACAGACCCAGGGAAGAGCAGACTGACATCACACTGTCAATGTAACACACCCAGGGAAGAGCAGACAGAGCCTACTCTGTCAATTTAACACACCCAGGGAAGAGCAGACTGACCCCATTCTGTCAATGTAACACACCTAGGGAAGACCAGACTGACACCACTCTGTCAATGTAACCCACCCAGGGAAGATCAGACTGACCTCACTCTGTCAATGTAACACACCCAGGGAAAAACACACTGACCCAACTCAGTCAATGAATCACAACCAGCGAAGAGCAGACTGACCCCACTCTGTCATTGTAACCCACCCAGGGAAGACCAGACTCACCCAACTCTGTCAATATAACCCACCCATGTAAAAAAATACAGACTGAACCCACACTGTCAATGTAACACACCCAGGGAAGAGCACACTGAACTCACTCGGTCAATTACCTCACCCAGTGAATAGCAGACTGACCTCACTCTGTCAATGTAACACACTCAGGGAGGAACAGACTGACCCCACTCTGTCAGTGTAACAGACCCAGGGAAGAGCAGACTGACCCCACTCTGTCAATGTAACACACCCAGGGAAGAGCAGACTGACTGCAATCTGACAATGTAACACACCCAGGGAAGACCAGACTGACCCCACTCTGTCAATGTAACCCACCCAGGGAAGAGCAGACTGACTGCAATCTGTCAATGTAACACATCCAGGGAAGACCAGACTGGCCCCACTCTGTCAATGTAACACACCCAGGGAAGACCAGACTGACCCCACAATGTCAAAGTAACACACCCAGGGAAGAGCAGACTGACCCCACTCTGTCAGTGTAACACACTCAGTGAAGACCAGACTGACCCCACTCTGTCAATGTAACCAACCCAGGGAAGACCGGACTGAACCCACTCTGTCAATGTAACACACCCAGGGAAGAACACACTGACCCCACTCAGTCAATGAATCACAACCAGTGAAGAGCAGACTGACTCCACTCTGTCATTGTAACCCACCCAGGGAAGACCAGACTGACCCCACTCTGTCAATGTAACCCACCCAGGTAAAAAAAAACAGACTGAACGCACACTGTCAATGTAACACACCCAGGGAAGAGCACACTGACCTCACTCGGTCAATTACCACACCTAGTGAATAGCAGACTGACCTCACTCTGTCAATGTAACACACTCAGGGAAGAACAGACTGACTGCAATCTGTCAATGTAACACACCCAGGGAAGACCAGACTGACACCACTCTGTCAATGTAACACACCCAGGGAAGACCAGACTAACCCCACAATGTCAAAGTAACACACCCAGGGAAGAGCAGACTGACCCCACTCTGTCAGTGTAACACACTCAGGGAAGAGCAGACTGACCCCACTCTGTCAATGTAACACAACCAGGGAAGACCAGACTGACCACACTCTGTCAATGTAACACACCCAGGGAAGACAAGACTGACCCCACTCTGTCAATGTAACACACCCAGGGAAGAGCAGTACGACCCCACTCAGTCAATGTAACACACCCAGGGAAGAGCAGACTGACCACACTCTGTCAATGAACCACACCCAGTGAACAGCAGACTGACCCGACTCTGTCAGTGTAACACACCCAGGGAAGAGCAGACTGACCCCACTCTGTCAATGTTACATACCCAGGGAAGAGCAGACTGACCGCACTCTGTCAATGTAACACACCCAGGTAAGAGCAGACTGACCACACTCTATCAAAGTAACACACCCAGGGAAGAATAGACAGACACCACTCTGTCAGTGTAACACAGCCAGGGAAGATCAGACTGACCCCACTCTGTCAATGTAACAGACCCAGGGAAGAGCAGACTGACATCACACTGTCAATGTAACACACCCAGGGAAGAGCAGACTGCCCCTACTCTGTCAATTTAACACACCCAGGGAAGAGCAGACTGACCCCATTCTGTCAATGTTACACACCCATGGAAGAGCAGACTGACCCGACACTGTCATTGTAACCCAACCAAGGAAAACCAGACTGACACCACTCTGTCAATGTAACCCACGCAGGGAAGATCAGACTGACCTCACTCTGTCAATGTAACACACCCAGGGAAGAACACACTGACCACACTCAGTCAATGAATCACAACCAGCGAAGAGCAGACTGACCCCACTCTGTCAATGTAACCAACACAGGGAAGACCAGACTGACCCCACTCTGTCAATGTAACACACACAGGGAAGACCAGACTGATCCCACACTGTCAATGTAACATACGCAGGGAAGAGCAGACTGACCCCACTCTGTCAATGTAACCCACCCAGGTAAAAAAAAAACAGACTGAACCCACACTGTCAATGTAACACACCCAGGGAAGAGCACACTGACCCCACTCTGTCAATGTAACACACCCAGGGAAGAGCACACTGACCCCACTCTGTCAATGTAACCCACCCAGGGAAGAACAGACTGACCTCACTCGGTCAATTACCACACCCAGTGAATAGCAGACTGACCTCACTCTGTCAATGTAACACACTCAGGGAAGAACAGACTGACCCCACTCTGTCAGTGTAACACACCCAGGAAAGAGCAGACCGACCCAACTCTGTCAATGTAACACACACAAGGAAGAGCAGACTGACCCGACTCTATCAATGTAACACAACCAGGGAAGACCAGGCTGACCCCACACTGTCATTGTAACCCACCCAGGGAAGACCAGACTGACCCCACACTGTCATTGTAACCCACCCAGGGAAGACCAGACTGACCCCACTCTGTCAAAGTAACCCACCCAGGGAAGAACAGACTGACTCCACACTGTCAATGTAACACACCGAGGGAAGAGCAGACTGACCCCACTCTGTCAATGTAACACAGCCAGGGAAGATCAGACTGACCCCACTCTGTCAATGTAACAGACCCAGGGAAGAGCAGACTGACATCACACTGTCAATGTAACAGACACAGGGAAGAGCAGACTGACCCCACTCTGTCAATGTAACACACCCAGGGAAGAGCAGACTGACCCCATTCTGTCAATGTAACACACCCATGGAAGAGCAGACTGACCCCACACTGTCATTGGAACCCACCCAGGGAAGACCAGACTGACCCCACTCTGTCAATGTAACCCACCCAGGGAAGAACAGACTGACCCCACACTGTCAATGTAACACACCGAGGGAAGAGCAGACGGACCCCACTCTGTCAATGTAACACAGCCAGGGAAGATCAGAATGACCCCACTCTGTCAATGTAACAGACCCAGGGAAGAGCAGACTGACATCACACTGTCAATGTAACAGACCCAGGGAAGAGCAGACTGACCCCACTCTGTCAATGTAACACACCCAGGGAAGAGCAGACTGACCCCATTCTGTCAATGTAACACACCCATGGAAGAGCAGACTGACCCCACACTGTCATTGGAACCCACCCAGGGAAGACCAGACTGACCCCACTCTGTCAATGTAACCCACCCAGGGAAGATCAGACTGACCTCACTCTGTCAATGTAACACACCCAGGGAAGAACACACTGACCCCACTCAGTCAATGAATCACAACCAGCGAAGAGCAGACTGACCCGACTCTGTCATTGTAACCCACCCAGGGAAGACCAGACTGACCCCACTCTGTCAATGTAACCCACCCAGGTAAAAAAAAAACAGACTGAACCCACACTGTCAATGTAACACACCCAGGGAAGAGCACACTGACTTCACTCGGTCAATTACCACACCCAGTGAATAGCAGACTGACCTCACTCTGTCAATGTAACACACTCAGGGAAGAACAGACTGACCCCACTCTGTCAGTGTAACGCACCCAGGGAAGAGCGGCCTGACCCCACTCTGTCAATGCAACACACCCAGGGAAGAGCAGACTGACTGCAATCTGTCAATGTAACACATCCAGGGAAGACCAGACTGACCCCACTCTGTCAATGTAACACACCCAGGGAAGACCAGACTGACCCCATCAATGTCAAAGTAACACACCCAGGGAAGACCAGACTGAACCCACTCTGTCAATGTAACCCACCCAGGTAAAAAAAAAACAGACTGAACGCACACTGTCAATGTAACACACCCAGGGAAGAGCACACTGACCTCACTCGGTCAATTACCACACCCAGTGAATAGCAGACTGACCTCACTCTGTCAATGTAACACACCCAGGGAAGAACAGACTGACACCACTCTGTCAGTGTAACACACCCAGGGAAGAGCAGACTGACCCCACTCTGTCAATGTAACACACCGAGGGAAGAGCAGACTGACCCCACTCTGTCAATGTAACACAGCCAGGGAAGATCAGACTGACCCCACTCTGTCAATGTAACAGACCCTGGGAAGAGCAGACTGACATCACACTGTCAATGTAACAGACCCAGGGAAGAGCAGACTGACCCCACTCTGTCAATGTAACACACCCAGGGAAGAGCAGACTGACCCCATTCTGTCAATGTAACACACCCATGGAAGAGCAGACAGACCCCACACTGTCATTGGAACCCACCCAGGGAAGACCAGACTGACCCCACTCTGTCAATGTAACCCACCCAGGGAAGAACAGACTGACCCCACACTGTCAATGTAACACACCGAGGGAAGAGCAGACTGACCCCACTCTGTCAATGTAACACAGCCAGGGAAGATCAGACTGACCCCACTCTGTCAATGTAACAGACCCAGGGAAGAGCAGACTGACATCACACTCTCAATGTAACACACCCAGGGAAGAGCAGACTGACCCCATTCTGTCAATGTAACACACCCATGGAAGAGCAGACTGACCCCACACTGTCATTGGAACCCACCCAGGGAAGACCAGACTGACCCCACTCTGTCAATGTAACCCACCCAGGGAAGATCAGACTGACCTCACTCTGTCAATGTAACACACCCAGGGAAGAACACACTGACCCCACTCAGTCAATGAATCACAACCAGCGAAGAGCAGACTGACCCGACTCTGTCATTGTAACCCACCCAGGGAAGACCAGACTGACCCCACTCTGTCAATGTAACCCACCCAGGTTAAAAAAAAAACAGACTGAACCCACACTGTCAATGTAACACACCCAGGGAAGAGCACACTGACCTCACTCGGTCAATTACCACACCCAGTGAATAGCAGACTGACCTCACTCTGTCAATGTAACACACTCAGGGAAGAACAGACTGACCCCACTCTGTCAGTGTAACGCACCCAGGGAAGAGCGGACTGACCCCACTCTGTCAATGCAACACAGCCAGGGAAGAGCAGACTGACTGCAATCTGTCAATGTAACACATCCAGGGAAGACCAGACTGACCCCACTCTGTCAATGTAACACACCCAGGGAAGACCAGACTGACCCCACAATGTCAAAGTAACACACCCAGGGAAGAGCAGACTGACCCCACTCTGTCAGTGTAACACACTCAGGGAAGACCAGACTGACCCCACTCTGTCAATTTAACACACCCAGGGAAGACCAGACTGAACCCACTCTGTCAATGTAACCCACCCAGGTAACAAAAAACAGACTGAACGCACACTGTCAATGTAACACACCCAGGGAAGAGCACACTGACCTCACTCGGTCAATTACCACACCCAGTGAATAGCAGACTGACCTCACTCTGTCAATGTAACACACTCAGGGAAGAACAGACTGACACCACTCTGTCAGTGTAACACACCCAGTGAAGAGCAGACTGACCCCACTCTGTCACTGTAACATACCCAGGGAAGAGCAGACTGACTGCAATCTGTCAATGTAACACACACAGGGAAGACCAAACTGACCCCACTCTGTCAATGTAACACACCCAGGGAAGACAAGACTAACCCCACAATGTCAAAGTAACACACCCAGGGAAGAGCAGACTGACCCCACTCTGCCAGTGTAACACACTCAGGGAAGAGCAGTCTGACCCCACTCTGTCAATGTAACACAACCAGGGAAGACCAGACTGACCACACTCTGTCAATGTAACACACCCAGGGAAGACAAGACTGACCCCACTCTGTCAATGTAACACACCCAGGGAAGAGCAGACTGACCACACTCTGTCAATGAACCACACCCAGTGAACAGCAGACTGACCCGACTCTGTAGTGTAACACACCCAGGGAAGAGCAGACTGACCCCACTCTGTCAATGTAACACACCCAGGGAAGACAAGACTGACCCCACACTGTCATTGGAACCCACCCAGGGAAGACCAGACTGACCCCACTCTGTCAATGTAACCCACCCAGGGAAGATCAGACTGACCTCACTCTGTCAATGTAACACACCCAGGGAAGAACACACTGACCCCACTCAGTCAATGAATCACAACCAGCGAAGAGCAGACTGACCCGACTCTGTCATTGTAACCCACCCAGGGAAGACCAGACTGACCCAACTCTGTCAATGTAAACCACCCAGTTAAAAAAAAAACAGACTGAACCCACACTGTCAATGTAACACACCCAGGGAAGAGCACACTGACCTCACTCGGTCAATTACCACACCCAGTGAATAGCAGACTGACCTCACTCTGTCAATGTAACTCACTCAGGGAAGAACAGACTGACCCCACTCTGTCAGTGTAACGCACCCAGGGAAGAGCGGACTGACCCCACTCTGTCAATGCAACACACCCAGGGAAGAGCAGACTGACTGCAATCTGTCAATGTAACACATCCAGTGAAGACCAGACTGACCCCACTCTGTCAATGTAACACAGCCAGGGAAGATCAGACTGACCCCACTCTGTCAATGTAACAGACACAGAGAAGAGCAGACTGAAATCACACTGTCAATGTAACACACCCAGGGAAGAGCAGACTGACCCTACTCTGTCAATTTAACACACCCAGGGAAGAGCAGACTGACCCCATTCTGTCAATGTAACACACCCATGGAAGAGCAGACTGACCCGACACTGTCATTGTAACCCATCCAGGGAAGACCAGACTGACACCACTCTGTCAATGTAACCCACCCAGGGAAGATCAGACTGACCTCACTCTGTCAATGTAACACACCCAGAGAAAAACACACTGACCCCACTCAGTCAATGAATCACAACCAGCGAAGAGCAGACTGACCCCACTCTGTCATTGTAACCCACCCAGGGAAGACCAGACTGACCCCACTCGGTCAATGTAACCCACCCATGTAAAAAAAACCAGACTGAACCCACACTGTCAATGTAACACACCCAGGGAAGAGCACACAGAACTCACTCGGTCAATTACCTCACCCAGTGAATAGCAGACTGACCTCACTCTGTCAATGTAACACACTCAGGGAGGAACAGACTGACCCCACTCTGTCAGTGTAACAGACCCAGGGAAGAGCAGACTGACCCCATTCTGTCTTTGTAACACACCCAGGGAAGAGCAGACTGACTGCAATCTGTCAATGTAACACACCCAGGGAACACCTGACTGACCCAACTCTGTCAATGTAGCCCACCCAGTGAAGATCAGACTGACCTCACTCTGTCAATGTAACACACCCAGGGAAGAACACACTGACCCCACTCAGTCAATGAATCACAACCAGGGAAGACCAGACTGACCACACTCTGTCAATGTAACACACCCAGGGAAGACAAGACTGACCCCACTCTGTCAATGTAACACACCCAGGGAAGAGCAGACTGACTGCAATCTGTCAATGTAACACACACAGGGAAGACCAGACTGACCCCACTCTGTCAATGTAACACACCCAGGGAAGACCTGACTAACCCCACAATGTCAAAGTAACACACCCAGGGAATAGCAGACTGACCCCACTCTGCCAGTGTAACACACTCAGGGAAGAGCAGACTGACCCCACTCTGTCAATGTAACACAACCAGGGAAGACCAGACTGACCACACTCTGTCAATGTAACACACCCAGGGAAGACAAGACTGACCCCACTCTGTCAATGTAACACACCCAGGGAAGAGCAGACTGACCACACTCTGTCAATGAGCCACACCCAGGGAAGACAAGACTGACCCCACTCTATTAAAATAACACACCCAGGGAAGAATAGACAGACCCCACTCTGTCAATGTAACACAGCCAGGGAAGATCAGACTGACCCCACTCTGTCAATGTAACAGACCCAGGGAAGAGCAGACTGACATCACACTGTCAATGTAACACACCCAGGGAAGAGCAGACTGACCCTACTCTGTCAATTTAACACACCCAGGGAAGAGCAGACTGACCCCATTCTGTCAATGTAACACACCCATGGAAGAGCAGACTGACCCGACACTGTCATTGTAACCCACCCAGGGAAGACCAGACTGACACCACTCTGTCAATGTAACCCACCCAGGGAAGATCATACTGACCTCACTCTGTCAATGTAACACACCCAGGGAAGAACACACTGACCCCACTCAGTCAATGAATCACAACCAGGGAAGACCAGACTGACCACACTCTGTCAATGTAACACACCCAGGGAAGACAAGACTGACCCCACTCTGTCAATGTAACACACCCAGGGAAGAGCAGACTGACTGCAATCTGTCAATGTAACACACACAGGGAAGACCAGACTGACCCCACTCTGTCAATGTAACACACTCAGGGAAGACCTGACTAACCCCACAATGTCAAAGTAACACACCCAGGGAATAGCAGACTGACCCCACTCTGCCAGTGTAACACACTCAGGGAAGAGCAGACTGACCCCACTCTGTCAATGTAACACAACCAGGGATGACCAGACTGACCCGACTCTGTCAGTGTAACACACCCAGGGAAGAGCAGACTGACCCCACTCTGTCAATGTAACATACCCAGGGAAGAGCAGACTGACCGCACACTGTCAATGTAACACACCCAGGTAAGAGCAGACTGACCACACTCTATTAAAATAACACACCCAGGGAAGAATAGACAGACCCCACTCTGTCAATGTAACACAGCCAGGGAAGATCAGACTGACCCCACTCTGTCAATGTAACAGACCCAGGGAAGAGCAGACTGACATCACACTGTCAATGTAACACACCCAGGGAAGAGCAGACTGACCCTACTCTGTCAATTTAACACACCCAGGGAAGAGCAGACTGACCCCATTCTGTCAATGTAACACACCCATGGAAGAGCAGACTGACCCGACACTGTCATTGTAACCCACCCAGGGAAGACCAGACTGACACCACTCTGTCAATGTAACACACCCAGAGAAAAACACACTGACCACACTCAGTCAATGAATCACAACCAGCGAAGAGCAGACTGACCCCTCTCTGTCATTGTAACCCACCCAGGGAAGACCAGACTGACCCCACTCTGTCAATGTAACCCACCCATGTAAAAAAAAACAGACTGAACCCACACTGTCAATGTAACACACCCAGGGAAGTTCACACTGAACTCACTCGGTCAATTACCTCACCCAGTGAATAGCAGACTGACCTCACTCTGTCAATGTAACACACTCAGGGAGGAACAGACAGACCCCACTCTGTCAGTGTAACAGACCCAGGGAAGAGCAGACTGATCCCACTCTGTCAATGTAACACACCCAGGGAAGAGCAGACTGACTGCAATCTGTCAATGTAACACACCCAGGGAAGACCAGACTGACCCCACTCTGTCAATGTAACCCACCCAGTGAAGATCAGACTGACCTCACTCTGTCAACGTAACACACCCAGGGAAGAACACACTGACCCCACTCAGTCAATGAATCACAGCCAGGGAAGACCAGACTGACCACACTCTGTCAATGTAACTCACCCAGGGAAGACAAGACTGACCCCACTCTGTCAATGTAACACACCCAGGGAAGAGCAGAACGACCACACTCAGTCAATGTAACACACCCTGGGAAGAGCAGACTGACCACACTCTGTCAATGAACCACACCCAGTGAACAGCAGACTGACCCGACTCTGCCAGTGTAACACACCCAGGGAAGAGCACACTGAACTCACTCTGTCAATGTAACACACCCATGGAAGAACACACTGACCCCACTCAGTCAATGAATCACAACCAGCGAAGAGCAGACTGACCCCACTCTGTCATTGTAACCCACCCAGGGAAGACCAGACTGACCCCACTCTGTCAATGTAACCCACCCAGGTAAAAAAAAACAGACTGAACCCACACTGTCAATGTAACACACCCAGGGAAGAGCACACTGACCTCACTCGGTCAATTACCACACCCAGTCAATAGCAGACTGACCTCACTCTGTCAATGTAACACACTCAGGGAAGAACAGACTGACCCCACTCTGTCAGTGTAACACACCCAGGGAAGAGCGGACTGACCCCACTCTGTCAATGCAACACACCCAGGGAAGAGCAGACTGACTGCAATCTGTCAATGTAACACATCCAGGGAAGACCAGACTGACCCCACTCTGTCAATGTAACACACCCAGGGAAGACCAGACTGACCCCACAATGTCAAAGTAACACACCCAGGGAAGAGCAGACTGACCCAACTCTGTCAGTGTCACACACTCAGGGAAGACCAGACTGACCCCACTCTGTCAATTTAACACACCCAGGGAAGACCAGACTGAACCAACTCTGTCAATGTAACACACACAGGGAAGACCAGACTGACCCCACACTGTCAATGTAACACACCCAGGGAAGAGCAGACTGACCCCACTCTGTCAATGTAACCCACCCAGGGAAGATCAGACTGACCTCACTCTGTCAATGTAACACACCCAGGGAAGAACACACTGACCCCACTCAGTCAATGAATCACAACCAGTGAAGAGCCGACTGACTCCACTCTGTCATTGTAACCCACCCAGGGAAGACCAGACTGACCCCACTCTGTCAATGTAACCCACCCAGGTAAAAAAAAACAGACTGAACGCACACTGTCAATGTAACACACCCAGGGAAGAGCACACTGACCTCACTCGGTCAATTACCACACCCAGTGAATAGCAGACTGACCTCACTCTGTCAATGTAACACACTCGGGGAAGAACAGACTGACCCCACTCTGTCAGTGTAACACACCCAGGGAAGAGCAGACTGACCCCACTCTGTCAATGTAACACACCAAAGGAAGAGCAGACTGACTGCAATCTGTCAATGTAACACACACAGGGAAGACCAGACTGACCCCACTCTGTCAATGTAACACACCCAGGGAAGACCAGACTAACCCCACAATGTCAAAGTAACACACCCAGGGAAGAGCAGACTGACCCCACTCTGCCAGTGTAACACACTCAGGGAAGAGCAGACTGACCCCACTCTGTCAATGTAACACAACCAGGGAAGACCAGACTGACCACACTCTGTCAATGTAACACACCCAGGGAAGACAAGACTGACCCCACTCTGTCAATGTAACACACCCAGGGAAGAGCAGACTGACCACACTCTGTCAATGAACCACACCCAGTGAACAGCAGACTGACCCGACTCTGTCAGAGTAACACACCCAGGGAAGAGCAGACTGACCCCACTCTGTCAATGTAACATACCCAGGGAAGAGCAGACTGACCGCACACTGTCAATGTAACACACCCAGGTAAGAGCAGACTGACCACACTCTATCAAAGTAACACACCCAGGGAAGAATAGACAGACCCCACTCTGTCAATGTAACACAGCCAGGGAAGATCAGACTGACCTCACTCTGTCAATGTAACACACACAGGGAAGAGCAGACTGGCATCACACTGTCAATGTAACACACCCAGGGAAGAGCAGACTGACCCTACTCTGTCAATTTAACACACCCAGGGAAGAGCAGACTGACCCCATTCTGTCAATGTAACACACCCATGGAAGAGCAGACTGACCCGACACTGTCATTGTAACCCACCCAGGGAAGACCAGACTGACACCACTCTGTCAATGTAACCCACCCAGGGAAGATCAGACTGACCTCACTCTGTCAATGTAACACACCCAGAGAAAAACACACTGACCCCACTCAGTCAATGAATCACAACCAGCGAAGAGCAGACTGACCCCACTCTGTCATTGTAACCCACCCAGGGAAGACCAGACTGACCCCACTCTGTCAATGTAACCCACCCATGTAAAAAAAAACAGACTGAACCCACACTGTCAATGTAACACACCCAGGGAAGAGCACACTGAACTCACTCGGTCAATTACCTCACCCAGTGAATAGCAGACTGACCTCACTCTGTCAATGTAACACACTCAGGGAAGAACTGACTGACCCCACTCTGTCAGTGTAACACACCCAGGGAAGAGCAGACTGACCCCAACCTGTCAATGAAACACACCCAGGGAAGAGCAGACTTACGGCAATCTGTCAATGTAACACACCCAGGGAAGAGCAGTACGACCCCACTCAGTCAATGTAACACAACCAGGGAAGACCAGACTGACCACACTCTGTCAATGAAACACACCCAGGGAAGAGCAGACTGACTGCAATCTGTCAATGTAACACACCCAGGGAAGAGCAGACTGACCCCACTCTGTCAATGTAACCCACCCAGAGAAGACCAGACTGACCTCACTCTGTCAATGTAACACACCCAGGGAAGAGCAGACTGACCCTACTCTGTCAATTTAACACACCCAGGGAAGAGCAGACTGACTCAATTCTGTCAATGTAACACACCCATGGAAGAGCAGACTGACCTGACACTGTCATTGTAATCCACCCAGGGAAGACCAGACTGACACCACTCTGTCAATGTATCCCACCCAGAGAAGATCAGACTGACCTCACTCTGTCAATGTAACACACCCATGGAAGAACACACTGACCCCACTCAGTCAATGAATCACAACCAGCGAAGAGCAGACTGACCCCACTCTGTCATTGTAACCCACCCAGGGAAGACCAGACTGACCCCACTCTGTCAATGTAACCCACCCAGGTAAAAAAAAACAGAGTGAACCCACACTGTCAATGTAACACACCCAGGGAAGAGCACACTGAACTCACTCGGTCAATTACCTCACCCAGTGAATAGCAGACTGACCTCACTCTGTCAATGAAACACACTCAGGGAGGAACAGACTGACCCCACTCTGTCAGTGTAACAGACCCAGGGAAGAGCAGACTGACCCCACTCTGTCAATGTAACACACCCAGGGAAGAGCAGACTGACTGCAATCTGTCAATGTAACACACCCAGGGAAGACCAGACTGACCCCACTCTGTCAATGTAACCCACCCAGGGATGATCAGACTGACCTCACTCTGTCAATGTAACACACCCAGGGAAGAACACACTGACCCCACTCAGTCAATGAATCACAACCAGGGAAGACCAGACTGACCACACTCTTTCAATGTAACACATTATGGGAAGACAAGACTGACCCCACTCTGTCAATGTAACACACCCAGGGAAGAGCAGTACGACCCCACTCAGTCAATGTAACACACCCAGGGAAGAGCAGACTGACCACACTCTGTCAATGAACCACACCCAGTGAACAGCAGACTGACCCGACTCTGTCAGTGTAACACACCCAGGGAAGAGCACACTGAACTCACTCGGTCAATTACCTCACCCAGTGAATAGCAGACTGACCTCACTCTGTCAATGTAACACTCTCAGGGAGGAACAGACTGACCCCACTCTGTCATTGTAACCCACCCAGGGAAGACCAGACTGACCCCACTCTGTCAATGTAACCCACCCAGGTAAAAAAAACAGACTGAACCCACACTGTCAATGTAACACACCCAGGGAAGAGCACACTGACCTCACTCAGTCAATTACCACACCCAGTTAATAGCAGACTGACCTCACTCTGTCAATGTAACACACTCAGGGAAGAACTGACTGACCCCACTCTGTCAGTGTAACACACCCAGGGAAGAGCAGACTGACCCCACTCTGTCAATGTAACACACCCAGGGAAGAGCAGACTGACTGCAATCTGTCAATGTTACACACCCAGGGAAGACCAGACTGACCCCACTCTGTCAATGTAACACACCCAGGGAAGACCAGACTGACCCCACAATGTCAATGTAACACACCCAGGGAAGAGCAGACTGACCCCACTCTGTCAGTGTAACACACTCAGGGAAGAGCAGACTGACCCCACACTGTCAACGTAACACAACCAGGGAAGACCAGACTGACCCCACTCTGTCAATGTAACCAACCCTGGGAAGACCAGACTGACCCCATTCAGTCAATGTAACACACACAGGGAAGACCAGACTGATCCCACACTGTCAATGTAACATACCCAGGGAAGAGCAGACTGACCCCACTCTGTCAATGTAACACACCCAGGGAAGAGCAGACTGACCCCATTCTGTCAATGTAACACACACAGGGAAGACCAGACTGACCCAACTCTGTCAATGTAACCCACACAGGGAAGAACAGACTGACCCCACTCTGTCAATGTAACACAACCAGTGAATAGCAGACTGACCTCACTCTGTCAATGTAATACACCCAGGGAAGAAGAGACTGAACCCACTCTGTCAATATAACACACCCAGAGATGATCAGATTGACCCCACTCTATGAATGTAACATACCCAGGGAAGAGCAGACTGAGCGCAATCTGTCAATGTAACACTCCCAGGGAAGAGCAGATTTACCCCACTCTGTCAATGTAACACACCCAGGGAAGAGCAGACTGACCTCACACTGTCATTGTATCACACCCAGGGAAGATCAGACTGACCCCACTCTGTCAATGTAACACACCCAGGGAAGATCAGACTGACCCCACTCTGTCAATGTAACATACCCAGGGAAGAGCAGACTGACCGCAATCTGTCAATGTAACACACCCAGGTAAGAGCAGACTGACCACACTCTATCAAAGTAACACACCCAGGGAAGAATAGACAGACACTACTCTGTCAATGTAACACAGCCAGGGAAGATCAGACTGACCCCACTCTGTCAATGTAACAGACCCAGGGAAGAGCAGACAGACATCACACTGTCAATGTAACACACCCAGGGAAGACCAGACTGACACCACAATGTCAATGTAACACACCCAGGGAAGAGCAGACTGACCCCACTCTGTCAGTGTAACACACTCAGGGAAGAGCAGACTGACACCACTCTGTCAATGTAACACAACCAGGGAAGACCAGACTGACCCCACTGTGTCAATGTAACCAACCAAGGGAAGACCAGACTGACCCCACTCTGTCAATGTAACACAAACAGGGAAAACCAGACTGACCCCACACTGTCAATTTAACACACCCAGGGAAGAGCAGACTGACCCCACTCTGTCAGTGTAACACCCCGAGGGAAGACCAGACTGACCCCCCTCTGTCAATGTAACACAACCAGGGAAGACCAGACTGACCCCACTCTGTCAATGCAACCCACCCAGGGAAGAACAGACTGACCCCACTCTTTCAATGTAACACCCCCAGCGAAGAACAGACTGACCCCACACTGTCAATGTAACACACCCAGGGAAGAGCAGACTGACCCCACTCTGTCAATGTAACACACCCAGGGAAGAGCAGACTGACCTCACCCTGTCATTGTATCACACCCAGGGAAGATCAGACTGACCCCACTCTGTCAATGTAACACGCCCAGGGAAGAGCAGACTGACCACACTCTGTCAATGTAACACACCCAGGAAAGAGCAGACAGACCCCACTCAGTCAATGTAACCCACCCAGGGAAGAGCAGACTGACCCCACTCTGTCAATGTAACACACCCAGTGAAGAGCAAGTTGACCCCACTCTGTCAATGTAACACACCCAGGGAAGACCAGACTGACCACACACTGTCAATGTACCAGACCCAGGGAACAGCAGACTGACCACACTCTGTCAATGTACCACACCCAGTGAAGAGCAGACTGACCCGACTCTGGCAGTGTAACACACCCATGGAAGAGCACACTGACCCCACTCTGTCAATGTAACACACCCAGTGAATAGCAGACTGATCTCACTCTGTCAATGTAATACACCCAGGGAAGAAGAGACTGAACCCACTCTGTCAATATAACACACCCAGAGAAGATCAGATTGACCCCACTCTATGAATGTAACATACCCAGGGAAGAGCAGACTAAGCGCAATCTGTCAATGTAACACACCCAGGGAAGACCAGACTGACCCCACTCTGTCAATGTAACACACCCAGGGAAGATCAGACTGACCCCACTCTGTCAATGTAACATACCCAGGGAAGAGCAGACTGACCGCAATCTGTCAATGTAACACACCCAGGTAAGAGCAGACTGACCACACTCTATCAAAGTAACACACCCAGGGAAGAATAGACAGACCCCACTCTGTCAATGTAACACAGCCAGGGAAGATCAGACTGACCCCACTCTGTCAATGTAACAGACCCAGGGAAGAGCAGACAGACATCACACTGTCAATGTAACACACCCAGGGCAGACCAGACTGACCCCACAATGTCAATGTAACACACCCAGGGAAGAGCAGACTGACCCCACTCTGTCAGTGTAACACACTCAGGGAAGAGCAGACTGACCCCACTCTGTCAATGTAACACAACCAGGGAAGACCAGACTGACCCCACTCTGTCAATGTAACCAACCCAGGGCAGACCAGACTGACCCCACTCTGTCAATGTAACACAAACAGGGAAGACCAGACTGACCCCACACTGTCAATGTAACACACCCAGGGAAGAGCAGACTGACCCCACTCTGTCAGTGTAACACACCCAGGGAAGACCAGACTGACCCCCCTCTGTCAATGTAACACAACCAGGGAAGACCAGACTGACCCCACTCTGTCAATGCAACCCACCCAGGGAAGAACAGACTGACCCCACTCTTTCAATGTAACACACCCAGCGAAGAACAGACTGACCCCACACTGTCAATGTAACACACCCAGGGAAGAGCAGACTGACCCCACTCTGTCAATGTAACACACCCAGGGAAGAGCAGACTGACCTCACCCTGTCATTGTATCACACCCAGGGAAGATCAGACTGACCCCACTCTGTCAATGTAACACGCCCAGGGAAGAGCAGACTGACCACACTCTGTCAATGTAACACACCCAGGAAAGAGCAGACAGACCTCACTCAGTCAATGTAACATACCCAGGGAAGATCAGACTGACCTCACTCTGTCAATGTCACACACACAGGGAAGAGCAGACTGGCATCACACTGTCAATGTAACACACCCAGTGAAGAGCAGACTGACCCTACTCTGTCAATTTAACACACCCTTGAAGAGCAGACTGACCCCATTCTGTCAATGTAACACACCCATGGAAGAGCAGACTGACCCGACACTGTCATTGTAACCCACCCAGGGAAGACCAGACTGACACCACTCTGTCAATGTAACCCACCCAGGGAAGATCAGACTGACCTCACTCTGTCAATGTAACACACCCAGAGAAAAACACACTGACCCCACTCAGTCAATGAATCACAACCAGCGAAGAGCAGACTGACCCCACTCTGTCATTGTAACCCACCCAGGGAAGACCAGACTGACCCCACTCTGTCAATGTAACCCACCCATGTAAAAAAAAACAGACTGAACCCACACTGTCAATGTAACACACCCAGGGAAGAGCACACTGAACTCACTCGGTCAATTACCTCACCCAGTGAATAGCAGACTGACCTCACTCTGTCAATGTAACACACTCAGGGAAGAACTGACTGACCCCACTCTGTCAGTGTAACACACCCAGGGAAGAGCAGACTGACCCCAACCTGTCAATGAAACACACCCAGGGAAGAGCAGACTTACGGCAATCTGTCAATGTAACACACCCAGGGAAGAGCAGTACGACCCCACTCAGTCAATGTAACACAACCAGGGAAGACCAGACTGACCACACTCTGTCAATGAAACACACCCAGGGAAGAGCAGACTGACTGCAATCTGTCAATGTAACACACCCAGGGAAGAGCAGACTGACCCCACTCTGTCAATGTAACCCACCCAGAGAAGACCAGACTGACCTCACTCTGTCAATGTAACACACCCAGGGAAGAGCAGACTGACCCTACTCTGTCAATTTAACACACCCAGGGAAGAGCAGACTGACACCATTCTGTCAATGTAACACACCCATGGAAGAGCAGACTGACCTGACACTGTCATTGTAATCCACCCAGGGAAGACCAGACTGACACCACTCTGTCAATGTATCCCACCCAGGGAAGATCAGACTGACCTCACTCTGTCAATGTAACACACCCATGGAAGAACACACTGACCCCACTCAGTCAATGAATCACAACCAGCGAAGAGCAGACTGACCCCACTCTGTCATTGTAACCCACCCAGGGAAGACCAGACTGACCCCACTCTGTCAATGTAACCCACCCAGGTAAAAAAAAACAGAGTGAACCCACACTGTCAATGTAACACACCCAGGGAAGAGCACACTGAACTCACTCGGTCAATTACCTCACCCAGTGAATAGCAGACTGACCTCACTCTGTCAATGAAACACACTCAGGGAGGAACAGACTGACCCCACTCTGTCAGTGTAACAGACCCAGGGAAGAGCAGACTGACCCGACTCTGTCAATGTAACACACCCAGGGAAGAGCAGACTGACTGCAATCTGTCAATGTAACACACCCAGGGAAGACCAGACTGACCCCACTCTGTCAATGTAACCCACCCAGGGATGATCAGACTGACCTCACTCTGTCAATGTAACACACCCAGGGAAGAACACACTGACCCCACTCAGTCAATGAATCACAACCAGGGAAGACCAGACTGACCACACTCTTTCAATGTAACACATTATGGGAAGACAAGACTGACCCCACTCTGTCAATGTAACACACCCAGGGAAGAGCAGTACGTCCCCACTCAGTCAATGTAACACACCCAGGGAAGAGCAGACTGACCACACTCTGTCAATGAACCACACCCAGTGAACAGCAGACTGACCCGACTCTGTCAGTGTAACACACCCAGGGAAGAGCACACTGAACTCACTCGGTCAATTACCTCACCCAGTGAATAGCAAACTGACCTCACTCTGTCAATGTAACACTCTCAGGGAGGAACAGACTGACCCCACTCTGTCATTGTAACCCACCCAGGGAAGACCAGACTGACCCCACTCTGTCAATGTAACCCACCCAGGTAAAAAAAACAGACTGAACCCACACTGTCAATGTAACACACCCAGGGAAGAGCACACTGACCTCACTCAGTCAATTACCACACCCAGTTAATAGCAGACTGACCTCACTCTGTCAATGTAACACACTCAGGGAAGAACTGACTGACCCCACTCTGTCAGTGTAACACACCCAGGGAAGAGCAGACTGACCCCACTCTGTCAATGTAACACACCCAGGGAAGAGCAGACTGACTGCAATCTGTCAATGTTACACACCCAGGGAAGACCAGACTGACCCCACTCTGTCAATGTAACACACCCAGGGAAGACCAGACTGACCCCACAATGTCAATGTAACACACCCAGGGAAGAGCAGACTGACCCCACTCTGTCAGTGTAACACAAAAAGGGAAGAGCAGACTGACCCCACACTGTCAACGTAACACAACCAGGGAAGACCAGACTGACCCCACTCTGTCAATGTAACCAACCCTGGGAAGACCAGACTGACCCCATTCAGTCAATGTAACACACACAGGGAAGACCAGACTGATCCCACACTGTCAATGTAACATACCCAGGGAAGAGCAGACTGACCCCACTCTGTCAATGTAACACACCCAGGGAAGAGCAGACTGACCCCATTCTGTCAATGTAACACACACAGGGAAGACCAGACTGACCCAACTCTGTCAATGTAACCCACACAGGGAAGAACAGACTGACCCCACTCTGTCAATGTAACACAACCAGTGAATAGCAGACTGACCTCACTCTGTCAATGTAATACACCCAGGGAAGAAGAGACTGAACCCACTCTGTCAATATAACACACCCAGAGATGATCAGATTGACCCCACTCTATGAATGTAACATACCCAGGGAAGAGCAGACTGAGCGCAATCTGTCAATGTAACACACCCAGGGAAGAGCAGATTTACCCCACTCTGTCAATGTAACACACCCAGGGAAGAGCAGACTGACCTCACACTGTCATTGTATCACACCCAGGGAAGATCAGACTGACCCCACTCTGTCAATGTAACACACCCAGGGAAGATCAGACTGACCCCACTCTGTCAATGTAACATACCCAGGGAAGAGCAGACTGACCGCAATCTGTCAATGTAACACACCCAGGTAAGAGCAGACTGACCACACTCTATCAAAGTAACACACCCAGGGAAGAATAGACAGACACTACTCTGTCAATGTAACACAGCCAGGGAAGATCAGACTGACCCCACTCTGTCAATGTAACAGACCCAGGGAAGAGCAGACAGACATCACACTGTCAATGTAACACACCCAGGGAAGACCAGACTGACACCACAATGTCAATGTAACACACCCAGGGAAGAGCAGACTGACCCCACTCTGTCAGTGTAACATACTCAGGGAAGAGCAGACTGACCCCACTCTGTCAATGTAACACAACCAGGGAAGACCAGACTGACCCCACTGTGTCAATGTAACCAACCAAGGGAAGACCAGACTGACCCCACTCTGTCAATGTAACACAAACAGGGAAAACCAGACTGACCCCACACTGTCAATGTAACACACCCAGGGAAGAGCAGACTGACCCCACTCTGTCAGTGTAACACCCCGAGGGAAGACCAGACTGACCCCCCTCTGTCAATGTAACACAACCAGGGAAGACCAGACTGACCCCACTCTGTCAATGCAACCCACCCAGGGAAGAACAGACTGACCCCACTCTTTCAATGTAACACCCCCAGCGAAGAACAGACTGACCCCACACTGTCAATGTAACACACCCAGGGAAGAGCAGACTGACCCCACTCTGTCAATGTAACACACCCAGGGAAGAGCAGACTGACCTCACCCTGTCATTGTATCACACCCAGGGAAGATCAGACTGACCCCACTCTGTCAATGTAACACGCCCAGGGAAGAGCAGACTGACCACACTCTGTCAATGTAACACACCCAGGAAAGAGCAGACAGACCCCACTCAGTCAATGTAACCCACCCAGTGAAGAGCAGACTGACCCCACTCTGTCAATGTAACACACCCAGTGAAGAGCAAGTTGACCCCACTCTGTCAATGTAACACACCCAGGGAAGACCAGACTGACCACACACTGTCAATGTACCAGACCCAGGGAACAGCAGACTGACCACACTCTGTCAATGTACCACACCCAGTGAAGAGCAGACTGACCCGACTCTGGCAGTGTAACACACCCATGGAAGAGCACACTGACCCCACTCTGTCAATGTAACACACCCAGTGAATAGCAGACTGATCTCACTCTGTCAATGTAATACACCCAGGGAAGAAGAGACTGAACCCACTCTGTCAATATAACACACCCAGAGAAGATCAGATTGACCCCACTCTATGAATGTAACATACCCAGGGAAGAGCAGACTAAGCGCAATCTGTCAATGTAACACACCCAGGGAAGACCAGACTGACCCCACTCTGTCAATGTAACACACCCAGGGAAGATCAGACTGACCCCACTCTGTCAATGTAACATACCCAGGGAAGAGCAGATTGACCGCAATCTGTCAATGTAACACACCCAGGTAAGAGCAGACTGACCACACTCTATCAAAGTAACACACCCAGGGAAGAATAGACAGACCCCACTCTGTCAATGTAACACAGCCAGGGAAGATCAGACTGACCCCACTCTGTCAATGTAACAGACCCAGGGAAGAGCAGACAGACATCACACTGTCAATGTAACACACCCAGGGCAGACCAGACTGACCCCACAATGTCAATGTAACACACCCAGGGAAGAGCAGACTGACCCCACTCTGTCAGTGTAACACACTCAGGGAAGAGCAGACTGACCCCACTCTGTCAATGTAACATAACCAGGGAAGACCAGACTGACCCCACTCTGTCAATGTAACCAACCCAGGGCAGACCAGACTGACCCAACTCTGTCAATGTAACACAAACAGGGAAGACCAGACTGACCCCACACTGTCAATGTAACACACCCAGGGAAGAGCAGACTGACCCCACTCTGTCAGTGTAACACACCCAGGGAAGACCAGACTGACCCCCCTCTGTCAATGTAACACAACCAGGGAAGACCAGACTGACCCCACTCTGTCAATGCAACCCACCCAGGGAAGAACAGACTGACCCCACTCTTTCAATGTAACACACCCAGCGAAGAACAGACTGACCCCACACTGTCAATGTAACACACCCAGGGAAGAGCAGACTGACCCCACTCTGTCAATGTAACACACCCAGGGAAGAGCAGACTGACCTCACCCTGTCATTGTATCACACCCAGGGAAGATCAGACTGACCCCACTCTGTCAATGTAACACGCCCAGGGAAGAGCAGACTGACCACACTCTGTCAATGTAACACACCCAGGAAAGAGCAGACAGACCTCACTCAGTCAATGTAACATACCCAGGGAAGATCAGACTGACCTCACTCTGTCAATGTAACACACACAGGGAAGAGCAGACTGGCATCACACTGTCAATGTAACACACCCAGGGAAGAGCAGACTGACCCTACTCTGTCAATTTAACACACCCAGGGAAGAGCAGACTGACCCCATTCTGTCAATGTAACACACCCATGGAAGAGCAGACTGACCCGACACTGTCATTGTAACCCACCCAGGGAAGACCAGACTGACACCACTCTGTCAATGTAACCCACCCAGGGAAGATCAGACTGACCTCACTCTGTCAATGTAACACACCCAGAGAAAAACACACTGACCCCACTCAGTCAATGAATCACAACCAGCGAAGAGCAGACTGACCCCACTCTGTCATTGTAACCCACCCAGGGAAGACCAGACTGACCCCACTCTGTCAATGTAACCCACCCATGTAAAAAAAAACAGACTGAACCCACACTGTCAATGTAACACACCCAGGGAAGAGCACACTGAACTCACTCGGTCAATTACCTCACCCAGTGAATAGCAGACTGACCTCACTCTGTCAATGTAACACACTCAGGGAAGAACTGACTGACCCCACTCTGTCAGTGTAACACACCCAGGGAAGAGCAGACTGACCCCAACCTGTCAATGAAACACACCCAGGGAAGAGCAGACTTACGGCAATCTGTCAATGTAACACACCCAGGGAAGAGCAGTACGACCCCACTCAGTCAATGTAACACAACCAGGGAAGACCAGACTGACCACACTCTGTCAATGAAACACACCCAGAGAAGAGCAGACTGACTGCAATCTGTCAATGTAACACACCCAGGGAAGAGCAGACTGACCCCACTCTGTCAATGTAACCCACCCAGAGAAGACCAGACTGACCTCACTCTGTCAATGTAACACACCCAGGGAAGAGCAGACTGACCCTACTCTGTCAATTTAACACACCCAGGGAAGAGCAGACTGACACCATTCTGTCAATGTAACACACCCATGGAAGAGCAGACTGACCTGACACTGTCATTGAAATCCACCCAGGGAAGACCAGACTGACACCACTCTGTCAATGTATCCCACCCAGGGAAGATCAGACTGACCTCACTCTGTCAATGTAACACACCCATGGAAGAACACACTGACCCCACTCAGTCAATGAATCACAACCAGCGAAGAGCAGACTGACCCCACTCTGTCATTGTAACCCACCCAGGGAAGACCAGACTGACCCCACTCTGTCAATGTAACCCACCCAGGTAAAAAAAAACAGAGTGAACCCACACTGTCAATGTAACACACCCAGGGAAGAGCACACTGAACTCACTCGGTCAATTACCTCACCCAGTGAATAGCAGACTGACCTCACTCTGTCAATGAAACACACTCAGGGAGGAACAGACTGACCCCACTCTGTCAGTGTAACAGACCCAGGGAAGAGCAGACTGACCCCACTCTGTCAATGTAACACACCCAGGGAAGAGCAGACTGACTGCAATCTGTCAATGTAACACACCCAGGGAAGACCAGACTGACCCCACTCTGTCAATGTAACCCACCCAGGGATGATCAGACTGACCTCACTCTGTCAATGTAACACACCCAGGGAAGAACACACTGACCCCACTCAGTCAATGAATCACAACCAGGGAAGACCAGACTGACCACACTCTTTCAATGTAACACATTATGGGAAGACAAGACTGACCCCACTCTGTCAATGTAACACACCCAGGGAAGATCAGACTGACCCCACTCTGTCAATGTAACATACCTAGGGAAGAGCAGACTGACCGCAATCTGTCAATGTAACACACCAAGGTAAGAGCAGACTGACCACACTCTATCAAAGTAACACACCCAGGGAAGAATAGACAGACACTACTCTGTCAATGTAACACAGCCAGGGAAGATCAGACTGACCCCACTCTGTCAATGTAACAGACCCAGGGAAGAGCAGACAGACATCACACTGTCAATGTAACACACCCAGGGAAGACCAGACTGACACCACAATGTCAATGTAACACACCCAGGGAAGAGCAGACTGACCCCACTCTGTCAGTGTAACACACTCAGGGAAGAGCAGACTGACCCCACTCTGTCAATGTAACACAACCAGGGAAGACCAGACTGACCCCACTGTGTCAATGTAACCAACCAAGGGAAGACCAGACTGACCCCACTCTGTCAATGTAACACAAACAGGGAAAACCAGACTGACCCCACACTGTCAATGTAACACACACAGGTAAGAGCAGACTGACCCCACTCTGTCAGTGTAACACCCCGAGGGAAGACCAGACTGACCCCCCTCTGTCAATGTAACACAACCAGGGAAGACCAGACTGACCCCACTCTGTCAATGCAACCCACCCAGGGAAGAACAGACTGACCCCACTCTTTCAATGTAACACCCCCAGCGAAGAACAGACTGACCCCACACTGTCAATGTAACACACCCAGGGAAGAGCAGACTGACCCCACTCTGTCAATGTAACACACCCAGGGAAGAGCAGACTGACCTCACCCTGTCATTGTATCACACCCAGGGAAGATCAGACTGACCCCACTCTGTCAATGTAACACGCCCAGGGAAGAGCAGACTGACCACACTCTGTCAATGTAACACACCCAGGAAAGAGCAGACAGACCCCACTCAGTCAATGTAACCCACCCAGGGAAGAGCAGACTGACCCCACTCTGTCAATGTAACACACCCAGTGAAGAGCAAGTTGACCCCACTCTGTCAATGTAACACACCCAGGGAAGACCAGACTGACCACACACTGTCAATGTACCAGACCCAGGGAACAGCAGACTGACCACACTCTGTCAATGTACCACACCCAGTGAAGAGCAGACTGACCCGACTCTGGCAGTGTAACACACCCATGGAAGAGCACACTGACCCCATTCTGTCAATGTAACACACCCAGTGAATAGCAGACTGATCTCACTCTGTCAATGTAATACACCCAGGGAAGAAGAGACTGAACCCACTCTGTCAATATAACACACCCAGAGAAGATCAGATTGACCCCACTCTATGAATGTAACATACCCAGGGAAGAGCAGACTAAGCGCAATCTGTCAATGTAACACACCCAGGGAAGACCAGACTGACCCCACTCTGTCAATGTAACACACCCAGGGAAGATCAGACTGACCCCACTCTGTCAATGTAACATACCCAGGGAAGAGCAGACTGACCGCAATCTGTCAATGTAACACACCCAGGTAAGAGCAGACTGACCACACTCTATCAAAATAACACACCCAGGGAAGAATAGACAGACCCCACTCTGTCAATGTAACACAGCCAGGGAAGATCAGACTGACCCCACTCTGTCAATGTAACAGACCCAGGGAAGAGCAGACAGACATCACACTGTCAATGTAACACACCCAGGGAAGACCAGACTGACCCCACAATGTCAATGTAATACACCCAGGGAAGAGCAGACTGACCCCACTCTGTCAGTGTAACACACTCAGGGAAGAGCAGACTGACCCCACTCTGTCAATGTAACACAACCAGGGAAGACCAGACTGACCCCACTCTGTCAATGTAACCAACCCAGGGCAGACCAGACTGACCCCACTCTGTCAATGTAACACAAACAGGGAAGACCAGACTGACCCCACACTGTCAATGTAACACACCCAGGGAAGAGCAGACTGACCCCACTCTGTCAGTGTAACACACCCAGGGAAGACCAGACTGACCCCCCTCTGTCAATGTAACACAACCAGGGAAGACCAGACTGACCCCACTCTGTCAATGCAACCCACCCAGGGAAGAACAGACTGACCCCACTCTTTCAATGTAACACACCCAGCGAAGAACAGACTGACCCCACACTGTCAATGTAACACACCCAGGGAAGAGCAGACTGACCCCACTCTGTCAATGTAACACACCCAGGGAAGAGCAGACTGACCTCACCCTGTCATTGTATCACACCCAGGGAAGATCAGACTGACCCCACTCTGTCAATGTAACACGCCCAGGGAAGAGCAGACTGACCACACTCTGTCAATGTAACACACCCAGGAAAGAGCAGACAGACCTCACTCAGTCAATGTAACATACCCAGGGAAGAGCAGACTAAGCGCAATCTGTCAATGTAACACACCCAGGGAAGACCAGACTGACCCCACTCTGTCAATGTAACACACCCAGGGAAGATCAGACTGACCCCACTCTGTCAATGTAACATACCCAGGGAAGAGCAGACTGACCGCAATCTGTCAATGTAACACACCCAGGTAAGAGCAGACTGACCACACTCTATCAAAGTAACACACCCAGGGAAGAATAGACAGACCCCACTCTGTCAATGTAACACAGCCAGGGAAGATCAGACTGACCCCACTCTGTCAATGTAACAGACCCAGGTAAGAGCAGACAGACATCACACTGTCAATGTAACACACCCAGGGAAGACCAGACTGACCCCACAATGTCAATGTAACACACCCAGGGAAGAGCAGACTGACCCCACTCTGTCAGTGTAACACACTCAGGGAAGAGCAGACTGACCCCACTCTGTCAATGTAACACAACCAGGGAAGACCAGACTGACCCCACTCTGTCAATGTAACCAACCCAGGGCAGACCAGACTGACCCCACTCTGTCAATGTAACACAAACAGGGAAGACCAGACTGACCCCACACTGTCAATGTAACACACCCAGGGAAGAGCAGACTGACCCCACTCTGTCAGTGTAACACACCCAGGGAAGACCAGACTGACCCCCCTCTGTCAATGTAACACAACCAGGGAAGAGCAGACTGACCCCACTCTGTCAAATTAACACACCCAGGGAAGAGCAGACTGACCTCCCCCTGTCATTGTATCACACCCAGGGAAGATCAGACTGACCCCACTCTGTCAATGTAACACACCCAGGGAAGAGCAGACTGACCCCACTCTGTCAGTGTAACACACCCAGGGAAGACCAGACTGACCCCCCTCTGTCAATGTAACACAACCAGGGAAGACCAGACTGACCCCACTCTGTCAATGCAACCCACCCAGGGAAGAGCAGACTGACCCCACTCTGTCAGTGTAACACACCCAGCGAAGAACAGACTGACCCCACACTGTCAATGTAACACACCCAGGGAAGAGCAGACTGACCCCACTCTGTCAAATTAACACACCCAGGGAAGAGCAGACTGACCTCCCCCTGTCATTGTATCACACCCAGGGAAGATCAGACTGACCCCACTCTGTCAATGTAACACGCCCAGGGAAGAGCAGACTGACCACACTCTGTCAATGTAACACACCCAGGAAAGAGCAGACAGACCTCACTCAGTCAATGTAACATACCCAGGGAAGAGCAGACTAAGCGCAATCTGTCAATGTAACACACCCAGGGAAGACCAGACTGACCCCACTCTGTCAATGTAACACACCCAGGGAAGATCAGACTGACCCCACTCTGTCAATGTAACATACCCAGGGAAGAGCAGACTGACCGCAATCTGTCAATGTAACACACCCAGGTAAGAGCAGACTGACCACACTCTATCAAAGTAACACACCCAGGGAAGAATAGACAGACCCCACTCTGTCAATGTAACACAGCCAGGGAAGATCAGACTGACCCCACTCTGTCAATGTAACAGACCCAGGGAAGAGCAGACAGACATCACACTGTCAATGTAACACACCCAGGGAAGACCAGACTGACCCCACAATGTCAATGTAACACACCCAGGGAAGAGCAGACTGACCCCACTCTGTCAGTGTAACACACTCAGGGAAGAGCAGACTGACCCCACTCTGTCAATGTAACACAACCAGGGAAGACCAGACTGACCCCACTCTGTCAATGTAACCAACCCAGGGCAGACCAGACTGACCCCACTCTGTCAATGTAACACAAACAGGGAAGACCAGACTGACCCCACACTGTCAATGTAACACACCCAGGGAAGAGCAGACTGACCCCACTCTGTCAGTGTAACACACCCAGGGAAGACCAGACTGACCCCCCTCTGTCAATGTAACACAACCAGGGAAGACCAGACTGACCCCACTCTGTCAATGCAACCCACCCAGGGAAGAACAGACTGACCCCACTCTGTCAGTGTATCACACCCAGGGAAGATCAGACTGACCCCACTCTGTCAATGTAACACGCCCAGGGAAGAGCAGACTGAACACACTCTGTCAATGTAACACACCCAGGAAAGAGCAGACAGACCTCACTCGGACAATGCAACATACCCAGGGAAGAGCAGACTAAGCGCAATCTGTCAATGTAACACACCCAGGGAAGAGCAGATTGACCCCACTCTGTCAATGTAACACACCCAGGGAAGACCAGACTGACCACACACTGTCAATGTACCAGACCCAGGGAACAGCAGACTGACCACACTCTGTCAATGTACCACACCCAGTGAAGAGCAGACTTACCCGACTCTGGCAGTGTAACACACCCATGGAAGAGCACACTGACCCCACTCTGTCAATGTAACACACCCAGTGAATAGCAGACTGACCTCACTCTGTCAATGTAATACACCCAATGAAGAAGAGACTGAACCCACCCTGTCAATATAACACACCCAGAGAAGATCAGAGTGACCCCACTCTATGAATGTAACATACCCAGGGAAGAGCAGACTAAGCGCAATCTGTCAATGTAACACACCCAGGGAAGAGCAGACTGACCCCACTCTGTCAATGTAACACACCCAGGGTAGATCAGACTGACCCCACTCTGTCAATGTAACATACCCAGGGAAGAGCAGACTGACCGCAATCTGTCAATGTAACACACCCAGGTAAGAGCAGACTGAGCACACTCTATCAAAGTAACACACCCAGGGAAGAATAGACAGACCCCACTCTGTCAATGTAACACAGCCAGGGAAGATCAGACTGAGCCCACTCTATCAATGTAACACACCCCCAGGGAAGAGCAGACTGACATCACACTGTCAATGTAACACACCCAGGGAAGAGCAGACTGACCCCACTCTGTCAATGTAACACACCCAGGGAAGAGCAGACTGATCCCATTCTGTCAATGTAACACACCCATGGAAGAGCAGACTGACCCCACTCTGTCAATGTAACACACCCAGTGAATAGCAGACTGACCTCACTCTGTCAATGTAATACACCCAGGGAAGAAGAGACTGAACCCACTCTGTCAATATAACACACCCAGAGAAGATCAGATTGACCCCACTCTATGAATGTAACAAACCCAGGGAAGAACAGACCAAGCGCAATCTGTCAATGTAACACACCCAGGGAAGACCAGACTGACCCCACTCTGTCAATGTAACACACCCAGGGAAGATCAGACTGACCCCACTCTGTCAATGTAACATACCCAGGGAAGAGCAGACTGACCGCAATCTGTCAATGTAACACAGCCAGGTAAGAGCAGACTGACCACACTCTATCAAAGTAACACACCCAGGGAACAATAGACAGACACCACTCTGTCAATGTAACACAGCCAGGGAAGATCAGACTGACCCCACTCTGTCAATGTAACAGACCCAGGGAAGAGAAGACAGACATCACACTGTCAATGTAACACACCCAGGGAAGACCAGACTGACCCCACAATGTCAATGTAACACACCCAGGGAAGAGCAGACTGACCCCACTCTGTCAGTGTAACACACTCAGGGAAGAGCAGACTGACCCCACTCTGTCAATGTAACACAACCAGGGAAGACCAGACTGACCCCACTCTGTCAATGTAACCAACCCAGGGAAGACCAGACTGACCCCACTCTGTCAATGTAACACAAACAGGGAAGACCAGACTGACCCCACTCTGTCAGTGTAACACACCCAGGGAAGACCAGACTGACACCCCTCTGTCAATGTAACACAACCAGGGAAGACCAGACTGACCCCACTCTGTCAATGCAACCCACCCAGGGAAGAACAGACTGACCCCACTCTTTCAATGTAACACACCCAGCGAAGAACAGACTGACCCCACACTGTCAATGTAACACACCCAGGGTAGAGCAGACTGACCCCACTCTGTCAATGTAACACACCCAGGGAAGAGCAGACTGACCTCACCCTGTCATTGTATCACACCCAGGGAAGATCAGACTGACCCCACTCTGTCAATGTAACACGCCCAGGGAAGAGCAGACTGACCACACTCTGTCAATGTAACACACCCAGGAAAGAGCAGACAGACCCCACTCAGTCAATGTAACCCACCCAGGGAAGAGCAGACTGACCCCACTCTGTCAATGTAACACACCCAGTGAAGAGCAGATTGACCCCACTCTGTCAATGTAACACACCCAGGGAAGACCAGACTGACCACACACTGTCAATGTACCAGACCCAGGGAACAGCAGACTGACCACACTCTGTCAATGTACCACACCCAGGGAAGAGCAGACTGACCCCACTCTGTCAATGTAACACACCCAGGGAAGAGCAGACTGATCCCATTCTGTCAATGTAACACACCCATGGAAGAGCAGACTGACCCCACACTGTCATTGTAACCCACCCAGGGAAGACCAGACTGACCCCACTCTGTCAATGTAACCCACCCAGGGAAGATCAGACTGACCTGACTCTGTCAATGTAACACACCCAGGGAAGAAACCTTAGACCCCACTCAGTCAATGAATCACAACCAGCGAAGAGCAGTCTGACACCACTCTGTCATTGTAACCCACGCAGGGAAGACCAGACTGACCCCACTCTGTCAATGTAACCCACCCAGGTAAAAAAAAAACAGACTGAACCAACACTGTCAATGTAACACACCCAGGGAAGAGCAAACTGACCTCACTCGGTCAATTACCACACCCAGTGAATAGCAGACTGACCTCATTCTGTCAATGTAACACACTCAGGGAAGAACAGACTGACCCCACTCTGTCAGTGTAACACACCCAGAGAAGAGCAGACTGACCCCACTCTGTCAATGTAACACACCCAGGGAAGAGCAGACTGACTGCAATCTGTCAATGTAACACACCCAGGGAAGACCAGACTGACCCCACTCTGTCAATGTAACCAACCCAGGGACGACCAGACTGACCCCACTCTATCAATGTAACCCACACAGGGAAGACCAGACTGACCCACTCTGTCAGTATAACACACTCAGGGAAGAGCAGACTGACCCCACTCTGTCAATGTAACACAACCAGGGAAGACCAGACTGACCCCACTCTGTCAATGTAACCAACCCAGGGACGACCAGACTGACCCCACTCTGTCAATGTAACACACACAGGGAAGACCAGACTGACCCCACACTGTCAATGTAACATACCCAGGGAAGAGCAGACTGACGCCACTCTGTCAATGTAACACACCCAGGGAAGAGCAGACTGATCCCATTCAGTCAATGTAACACACACAGGGAAGACCAGACTGACCCCACTCTGTCAATGTAACCCACACAGGGAAGAACAGACTGACCCCACTCTGTCAATGTAACACACCCAGGGAAGAGCAGACTGACAGACTCTGTCATTGTAACCCACCCAGGGAAGACCAGACTGACCCCACTCTGTCAATGTAACCCATCCAGGGAAGAACAGACTGACCCCACACTGTCAATGTAACACACCCAGGGAAGAGCAGACTGACCCCACTCTGTCAATGTAACACACCCAGGGAAGATCAGACTGACCCCACTCTGTCAATGTAACATACCCAGGGAAGAGCAGACTGACCGCAATCTGTCAATGTAACACACCCAGGTAAGAGCAGACTGACCACACTCTATCAAAGTAACACACCCAGGGAAGAATAGACAGACCCCACTCTGTCAATGTAACACAGCCAGGGAAGATCAGACTGACCCCACTCTGTCAATGTAACAGACCCAGGGAAGAGCAGACTGACATCACACTGTCAATGTAACACACCCAGGGAAGAGCAGACTGACCCCACTCTGTCAATGTAACACTCGAAGGGAAGAGCAGACTGATCCCATTCCGTCAATGTAACACACTCATGGAAGAGCAGACTGACCCCACACTGTCATTGTAACCCACACAGGGAAGACCAGACTGACCCCACTCTGTCAATGTAACCCACCCAGGGAAGATCAGACTTACCTCACTCTGTCAATGTAACACACCCAGGGAAGAACACACTGACCCCACTCAGTCAATGAATCACAACCAGCGAAGAGCTGACTGACCCCACTCTGTCATTGTAACCCACCCAGGGAAGACCAGACTGACCCCACTCTGTCAATGTAACACACCCAGAGAAGATCAGACTGACTGCAATCTGTCAATGTAACACACCCAGGGAAGACCAGACTGACCCCACTCTGTCAATGTAACCCACCCAGGGAAGATCAGACTGACCTCACTCTGTCAATGTAACACACCCAGGGAAGAACACACTGATCACACTCTTTCAATGAATCACAACCAGCGAAGAGCAGACTGACCCCAGTCTGTCATTGTAACCCACCCAGGGAAGACCAGACTGACCCACACTGTCAATGTAACCCATCCAGGTAAAAAAAAAACAGACTGAACCCACACTGTCAATGTAACACACCCAGGGAAGAGCACACTGACCTCACTCGGTCAATTACCACGCCCAGTGAATAGCAGACTGACCTCACTCTGTCAATGTAACACACTCAGGGAAGAACAGACTGACCCCACTCTGTCAGTGTAACACACCCAGGGAAGAGCAGACTGACCCCACTCTGTCAATGTAACACACCCAGGGAAGAGCAGACTGACTGCAATCTGTCAATGTAACACACCCAGGGAAGACCAGACTGACCCCACTCTGTCAATGTAACGCGCCCAGGGAAGACCAGACTGACCCCACAAAGTCAATGTAACACACCCAGGGAAGAGCAGACTGACTGCAATCTGTCAATGTTTCACACCCAGGGAAGAGCAGACTGACCCCACTCTGTCAGTGTAACACACCCAGGGAAGACCAGACTGACACCCCTCTGTCAATGTAACACAACCAGGGAAGACCAGACTGACCCCACTCTGTCAATGCAACCCACCCAGGGAAGAACAGACTGACCCCACTCTTTCAATGTAACACACCCATGGAAGAGCAGACTGACCCCACACTGTCATTGTAACCCACCCAGGGAAGACCAGACTGACCCCACTCTGTCAATGTAACCCACCCAGGGAAGATCAGACTGACCTGACTCTGTCAATGTAACACACCCAGGGAAGAGCAGACTGATCCCATTCTGTCAATGTAACACACCCATGGAAGAGCAGACTGACCCCACACTGTCATTGTAACCCACCCAGGGAAGACCAGACTGACCCCACTCTGTCAATGTAACCCACCCAGGGAAGATCAGACTGACCTGACTCTGTCAATGTAACACACCCAGGGAAGAAACCTTAGACCCCACTCAGTCAATGAATCACAACCAGCGAAGAGCAGTCTGACACCACTCTGTCATTGTAACCCACGCAGGGAAGACCAGACTGACCCCACTCTGTCAATGTAACCCACCCAGGTAAAAAAAAAACAGACTGAACCAACACTGTCAATGTAACACACCCAGGGAAGAGCAAACTGACCTCACTCGGTCAATTACCACACCCAGTGAATAGCAGACTGACCTCATTCTGTCAATGTAACACACTCAGGGAAGAACAGACTGACCCCACTCTGTCAGTGTAACACACCCAGAGAAGAGCAGACTGACCCCACTCTGTCAATGTAACACACCCAGGGAAGAGCAGACTGACTGCAATCTGTCAATGTAACACACCCAGGGAAGACCAGACTGACCCCACTCTGTCAATGTAACCAACCCAGGGACGACCAGACTGACCCCACTCTATCAATGTAACCCACACAGGGAAGACCAGACTGACCCACTCTGTCAGTATAACACACTCAGGGAAGAGCAGACTGACCCCACTCTGTCAATGTAACACAACCAGGGAAGACCAGACTGACCCCACTCTGTCAATGTAACCAACCCAGGGACGACCAGACTGACCCCACTCTGTCAATGTAACACACACAGGGAAGACCAGACTGACCCCACACTGTCAATGTAACACACCCAGGGAAGAGCAGACTGATCCCATTCAGTCAATGTAACACACACAGGGAAGACCAGACTGACCCCACTCTGTCAATGTAACCCACACAGGGAAGAACAGACTGACCCCACTCTGTCAATGTAACACACCCAGGGAAGAGCAGACTGACAGACTCTGTCATTGTAACCCACCCAGGGAAGACCAGACTGACCCCACTCTGTCAATGTAACCCATCCAGGGAAGAACAGACTGACCCCACACTGTCAATGTAACACACCCAGGGAAGAGCAGACTGACCCCACTCTGTCAATGTAACACACCCAGGGAAGATCAGACTGACCCCACTCTGTCAATGTAACATACCCAGGGAAGAGCAGACTGACCGCAATCTGTCAATGTAACACACCCAGGTAAGAGCAGACTGACCACACTCTATCAAAGTAACACACCCAGGGAAGAATAGACAGACCCCACTCTGTCAATGTAACACAGCCAGGGAAGATCAGACTGACCCCACTCTGTCAATGTAACAGACCCAGGGAAGAGCAGACTGACATCACACTGTCAATGTAACACACCCGGGGAAGAGCAGACTGACCCCACTCTGTCAATTTAACACTCGAAGGGAAGAGCAGACTGATCCCATTCCGTCAATGTAACACACTCATGGAAGAGCAGACTGACCCCACACTGTCATTGTAACCCACACAGGGAAGACCAGACTGACCCCACTCTGTCAATGTAACCCACCCAGGGAAGATCAGACTTACCTCACTCTGTCAATGTAACACACCCAGGGAAGAACACACTGACCCCACTCAGTCAATGAATCACAACCAGCGAAGAGCTGACTGACCCCACTCTGTCATTGTAACCCACCCAGGGAAGACCAGACTGACCCCACTCTGTCAATGTAACACACCCAGAGAAGATCAGACTGACTGCAATCTGTCAATGTAACACACCCAGGGAAGACCAGACTGACCCCACTCTGTCAATGTAACCCACCCAGGGAAGATCAGACTGACCTCACTCTGTCAATGTAACACACCCAGGGAAGAACACACTGATCACACTCTTTCAATGAATCACAACCAGCGAAGAGCAGACTGACCCCAGTCTGTCATTGTAACCCACCCAGGGAAGACCAGACTGACCCACACTGTCAATGTAACCCATCCAGGTAAAAAAAAAAACAGACTGAACCCACACTGTCAATGTAACACACCCAGGGAAGAGCACACTGACCTCACTCGGTCAATTACCACGCCCAGTGAATAGCAGACTGACCTCACTCTGTCAATGTAACACACTCAGGGAAGAACAGACTGACCCCACTCTGTCAGTGTAACACACCCAGGGAAGAGCAGACTGACCCCACTCTGTCAATGTAACACACCCAGGGAAGAGCAGACTGACTGCAATCTGTCAATGTAACACACCCAGGGAAGACCAGACTGACCCCACTCTGTCAATGTAACGCGCCCAGGGAAGACCAGACTGACCCCACAAAGTCAATGTAACACACCCAGGGAAGAGCAGACTGACTGCAATCTGTCAATGTAACACACCCAGGGAAGAGCAGACTGACCCCACTCTGTCAGTGTAACACACCCAGGGAAGACCAGACTGACACCCCTCTGTCAATGTAACACAACCAGGGAAGACCAGACTGACCCCACTCTGTCAATGCAACCCACCCAGGGAAGAACAGACTGACCCCACTCTTTCAATGTAACACACCCAGCGAAGAACAGACTGACCCCACACTGTCAATGTAACACACCCAGGGAAGAGCAGACTGACCCCACTCTGTCAATGTAACACACCCAGGGAAGAGCAGACTGACCTCACCCTGTCATTGTATCACACCCAGGGAAGATCAGACTGACCCCACTCTGTCAATGTAACACGCCCAGGGAAGAGCAGACTGACCACACTCTGTCAATGTAACACACCCAGGAAAGAGCAGACAGACCCCACTCAGTCAATGTAACCCACCCAGGGAAGAGCAGACTGACCCCACTCTGTCAATGTAACACACCCAGTGAAGAGCAGATTGACCCCACTCTGTCAATGTAACACACCCAGGGGAGACCAGACTGACCACACACTGTCAATGTACCAGACCCAGGGAACAGCAGACTGACCACACTCTGTCAATGTACCACACCCAGGGAAGAGCAGACTGACCCCACTCTGTCAATGTAACACACCCAGGGAAGAGCAGACTGATCCCATTCTGTCAATGTAACACACCCATGGAAGAGCAGACTGACCCCACACTGTCATTGTAACCCACCCAGGGAAGACCAGACTGACCCCACTCTGTCAATGTAACCCACCCAGGGAAGATCAGACTGACCTGACTCTGTCAATGTAACACACCCAGGGAAGAAACCTTAGACCCCACTCAGTCAATGAATCACAACCAGCGAAGAGCAGTCTGACACCACTCTGTCATTGTAACCCACGCAGGGAAGACCAGACTGACCCCACTCTGTCAATGTAACCCACCCAGGTAAAAAAAAAACAGACTGAACCAACACTGTCAATGTAACACACCCAGGGAAGAGCAAACTGACCTCACTCGGTCAATTACCACACCCAGTGAATAGCAGACTGACCTCATTCTGTCAATGTAACACACTCAGGGAAGAACAGACTGACCCCACTCTGTCAGTGTAACACACCCAGAGAAGAGCAGACTGACCCCACTCTGTCAATGTAACACACCCAGGGAAGAGCAGACTGACTGCAATCTGTCAATGTAACACACCCAGGGAAGACCAGACTGACCCCACTCTGTCAATGTAACCAACCCAGGGACGACCAGACTGACCCCACTCTATCAATGTAACCCACACAGGGAAGACCAGACTGACCCACTCTGTCAGTATAACACACTCAGGGAAGAGCAGACTGACCCCACTCTGTCAATGTAACACAACCAGGGAAGACCAGACTGACCCCACTCTGTCAATGTAACCAACCCAGGGACGACCAGACTGACCCCACTCTGTCAATGTAACACACACAGGGAAGACCAGACTGAACCCACACTGTCAATGTAACATACCCAGGGAAGAGCAGACTGACCCCACTCTGTCAATGTAACACACCCAGGGAAGAGCAGACTGATCCCATTCAGTCAATGTAACACACACAGGGAAGAGCAGACTGACCCCACTCTGTCAATGTAACCCACACAGGGAAGAACAGACTGACCCCACTCTGTCAATGTAACACACCCAGGGAAGAGCAGACTGACAGACTCTGTCATTGTAACCCACCCAGGGAAGACCAGACTGACCCCACTCTGTCAATGTAACCCATCCAGGGAAGAACAGACTGACCCCACACTGTCAATGTAACACACCCAGGGAAGAGCAGACTGACCCCACTCTGTCAATGTAACACACCCAGGGAAGATCAGACTGACCCCACTCTGTCAATGTAACATACCCAGGGAAGAGCAGACTGACCGCAATCTGTCAACGTAACACACCCAGGTAAGAGCAGACTGACCACACTCTATCAAAATAACACACCCAGGGAAGAATAGACAGACCCCACTCTGTCAATGTAACACAGCCAGGGAAGATCAGACTGACCCCACTCTGTCAATGTAACAGACCCAGGGAAGAGCAGACAGACATCACACTGTCAATGTAACACACCCAGGGAAGACCAGACTGACCCCACAATGTCAATGTAATACACCCAGGGAAGAGCAGACTGACCCCACTCTGTCAGTGTAACACACTCAGGGAAGAGCAGACTGACCCCACTCTGTCAATGTAACACAACCAGGGAAGACCAGACTGACCCCACTCTGTCAATGTAACCAACCCAGGGCAGACCAGACTGACCCCACTCTGTCAATGTAACACAAACAGGGAAGACCAGACTGACCCCACACTGTCAATGTTACACACCCAGGGAAGAGCAGACTGACCCCACTCTGTCAGTGTAACACACCCAGGGAAGACCAGACTGACACCCCTCTGTCAATGTAACACAACCAGGGAAGACCAGACTGACCCCACTCTGTCAATGCAACCCACCCAGGGAAGAACAGACTGACCCCACTCTTTCAATGTAACACACCCAGCGAAGAACAGACTGACCCCACACTGTCAATGTAACACACCCAGGGAAGAGCAGACTGACCCCACTCTGTCAATGTAACACACCCAGGGAAGAGCAGACTGACCTCACCCTGTCATTGTATCACACCCAGGGAAGATCAGACTGACCCCACTCTGTCAATGTAACACGCCCAGGGAAGAGCAGACTGACCACACTCTGTCAATGTAACACACCCAGGAAAGAGCAGACAGACCTCACTCAGTCAATGTAACATACCCAGGGAAGAGCAGACTAAGCGCAATCTGTCAATGTAACACACCCAGGGAAGACCAGACTGACCCCACTCTGTCAATGTAACACACCCAGGGAAGGTCAGACTGACCCCACTCTGTCAATGTAACATACCCAGGGAAGAGCAGACTGACCGCAATCTGTCAATGTAACACACCCAGGTAAGAGCAGACTGACCACACTCTATCAAAGTAACACACCCAGGGAAGAATAGACAGACCCCACTCTGTCAATGTAACACAGCCAGGGAAGATCAGACTGACCCCACTCTGTCAATGTAACAGACCCAGGGAAGAGCAGACAGACATCACACTGTCAATGTAACACACCCAGGGAAGACCAGACTGACCCCACAATGTCAATGTAACACACCCAGGGAAGAGCAGACTGACCCCACTCTGTCAGTGTAACACACTCAGGGAAGAGCAGACTGACCCCACTCTGTCAATGTAACACAACCAGGGAAGACCAGACTGACCCCACTCTGTCAATGTAACCAACCCAGGGCAGACCAGACTGACCCCACTCTGTCAATGTAACACAAACAGGGAAGACCAGACTGACCCCACACTGTCAATGTAACACACCCAGGGAAGAGCAGACTGACCCCACTCTGTCAGTGTAACACACCCAGGGAAGACCAGACTGACCCCCCTCTGTCAATGTAACACAACCAGGGAAGACCAGACTGACCCCACTCTGTCAATGCAACCCACCCAGGGAAGAACAGACTGACCCCACTCTTTCAATGTAACACACCCAGCGAAGAACAGACTGACCCCACACTGTCAATATAACACACCCAGGGAAGAGCAGACTGACCCCACTCTGTCAATGTAACACACCCAGGGAAGAGCAGACTGACCTCACCCTGTCATTGTATCACACCCAGGGAAGATCAGACTGACCCCACTCTGTCAATGTAACACGCCCAGGGAAGAGCAGACTGACCACACTCTGTCAATGTAACACACCCAGGAAAGAGCAGACAGAACTCACTCAGTCAATGTAACATACCCAGGGAAGAGCAGACTAAGCGCAATCTGTCAATGTAACACACCCAGGGAAGACCAGACTGACCCCACTCTGTCAATGTAACACACCCAGGGAAGATCAGACTGACCCCACTCTGTCAATGTAACATACCCAGGGAAGAGCAGACTGACCGCAATCTGTCAATGTAACACACCCAGGTAAGAGCAGACTGACCACACTCTATCAAAGTAACACACCCAGGGAAGAATAGACAGACCCCACTCTGTCAATGTAACACAGCCAGGGAAGATCAGACTGACCCCACTCTGTCAATGTAACAGACCCAGGGAAGAGCAGACAGACATCACACTGTCAATGTAACACACCCAGGGAAGACCAGACTGTCCCCACAATGTCAATGTAACACACCCAGGGAAGAGCAGACTGACCCCACTCTGTCAGTGTAACACACTCAGGGAAGAGCAGACTGACCCCACTCTGTCAATGTAACACAACCAGGGAAGACCAGACTGACCCCACTCTGTCAATGTAACCAACCCAGGGCAGACCAGACTGACCCCACTCTGTCAATGTAACACAAACAGGGAAGACCAGACTGACCCCACACTGCCAATGTAACACACCCAGGGAAGAGCAGACTGACCCCACTCTGTCAGTGTAACACACCCAGGGAAGACCAGACTGACCCCCCTCTGTCAATGTAACACAACCAGGGAAGACCAGACTGACCCCACTCTGTCAATGCAACCCACCCAGGGAAGAACAGACTGACCCCACTCTGTCAGTGTATCACACCCAGGGAAGATCAGACTGACCCCACTCTGTCAATGTAACACGCCCAGGGAAGAGCAGACTGAACACACTCTGTCAATGTAACACACCCAGGAAAGAGCAGACAGACCTCACTCAGACAATGCAACATACCCAGGGAAGAGCAGACTAAGCGCAATCTGTCAATGTAACACACCCAGGGAAGAGCAGATTGACCCCACTCTGTCAATGTAACACACCCAGGGAAGACCAGACTGACCACACACTGTCAATGTACCAGACCCAGGGAACAGCAGACTGACCACACTCTGTCAATGTACCACACCAAGTGAAGAGCAGACTTACCCGACTCTGGCAGTGTAACACACCCATGGAAGAGCACACTGACCCCACTCTGTCAATGTAACACACCCAGTGAATAGCAGACTGACCTCACTCTGTCAATGTAATACACCCAATGAAGAAGAGACTGAACCCACCCTGTCAATATAACACACCCAGAGAAGATCAGAGTGACCCCACTCTATGAATGTAACATACCCAGGGAAGAGCAGACTAAGCGCAATCTGTCAATGTAACACACCCAGGGAAGAGCAGACTGACCCCACTCTGTCAATGTAACACACCCAGGGAAGATCAGACTGACCCCACTCTGTCAATGTAACATACCCAGGGAAGAGCAGACTGACCGCAATCTGTCAATGTAACACACCCAGGTAAGAGCAGACTGAGCACACTCTATCAAAGTAACACACCCAGGGAAGAATAGACAGACCCCACTCTGTCAATGTAACACAGCCAGGGAAGATCAGACTGAGCCCACTCTATCAATGTAACACACCCCCAGGGAAGAGCAGACTGACATCACACTGTCAATGTAACACACCCAGGGAAGAGCAGACTGACCCCACTCTGTCAATGTAACACACCCAGGGAAGAGCAGACTGATCCCATTCTGTCAATGTAACACACCCATGGAAGAGCACACTGACCCCACTCTGTCAATGTAACACACCCAGTGAATAGCAGACTGACCTCACTCTGTCAATGTAATACACCCAGGGAAGAAGAGACTGAACCCACTCTGTCCATATAACACACCCAGAGAAGATCAGATTGACCCCACTCTATGAATGTAACAAACCCAGGGAAGAACAGACCAAGCGCAATCTGTCAATGTAACACACCCAGGGAAGAGCAGACTGACCCCACTCTGTCAATGTAACACACCCAGGGAAGATCAGACTGACCCCACTCTGTCAATGTAACATACCCAGGGAAGAGCAGACTGACCGCAATCTGTCAATGTAACACACCCAGGTAAGAGCAGACTGACCACACTCTATCAAAGTAACACACCCAGGGAACAATAGACAGACACCACTCTGTCAATGTAACACAGCCAGGGAAGATCAGACTGACCCCACTCTGTCAATGTAACAGACCCAGGGAAGAGAAGACAGACATCACACTGTCAATGTAACACACCCAGGGAAGACCAGACTGACCCCACAATGTCAATGTAACACACCCAGGGAAGAGCAGACTGACCCCACTCTGTCAGTGTAACACACTCAGGGAAGAGCAGACTGACCCCACTCTGTCAATGTAACACAACCAGGGAAGACCAGACTGACCCCACTCTGTCAATGTAACCAACCCAGGGAAGACCAGACTGACCCCACTCTGTCAATGTAACACAAACAGGGAAGACCAGACTGACCCCACACTGTCAATGTAACACACCCAGGGAAGAGCAGACTGACCCCACTCTGTCAGTGTAACACACCCAGGGAAGACCAGACTGACACCCCTCTGTCAATGTAACACAACCAGGGAAGACCAGACTGACCCCACTCTGTCAATGCAACCCACCCAGGGAAGAACAGACTGACCCCACTCTTTCAATGTAACACACCCAGCGAAGAACAGACTGACCCCACACTGTCAATGTAACACACCCAGGGTAGAGCAGACTGACCCCACTCTGTCAATGTAACACACCCAGGGAAGAGCAGACTGACCTCACCCTGTCATTGTATCACACCCAGGGAAGATCAGACTGACCCCACTCTGTCAATGTAACACGCCCAGGGAAGAGCAGACTGACCACACTCTGTCAATGTAACACACCCAGGAAAGAGCAGACAGACCCCACTCAGTCAATGTAACCCACCCAGGGAAGAGCAGACTGACCCCACTCTGTCAATGTAACACACCCAGTGAAGAGCAGATTGACCCCACTCTGTCAATGTAACACACCCAGGGAAGACCAGACTGACCACACACTGTCAATGTACCAGACCCAGGGAACAGCAGACTGACCACACTCTGTCAATGTACCACACCCAGGGAAGAGCAGACTGACCCCACTCTGTCAATGTAACACACCCAGGGAAGAGCAGACTGATCCCATTCTGTCAATGTAACACACCCATGGAAGAGCAGACTGACCCCACACTGTCATTGTAACCCACCCAGGGAAGACCAGACTGACCCCACTCTGTCAATGTAACCCACCCAGGGAAGATCAGACTGACCTGACTCTGTCAATGTAACACACCCAGGGAAGAAACCTTAGACCCCACTCAGTCAATGAATCACAACCAGCGAAGAGCAGTCTGACACCACTCTGTCATTGTAACCCACGCAGGGAAGACCAGACTGACCCCACTCTGTCAATGTAACCCACCCAGGTAAAAAAAAAACAGACTGAACCAACACTGTCAATGTAACACACCCAGGGAAGAGCAAACTGACCTCACTCGGTCAATTACCACACCCAGTGAATAGCAGACTGACCTCATTCTGTCAATGTAACACACTCAGGGAAGAACAGACTGACCCCACTCTGTCAGTGTAACACACCCAGAGAAGAGCAGACTGACCCCACTCTGTCAATGTAACACACCCAGGGAAGAGCAGACTGACTGCAATCTGTCAATGTAACACACCCAGGGAAGACCAGACTGACCCCACTCTGTCAATGTAACCAACCCAGGGACGACCAGACTGACCCCACTCTATCAATGTAACCCACACAGGGAAGACCAGACTGACCCAATCTGTCAGTATAACACACTCAGGGAAGAGCAGACTGACCCCACTCTGTCAATGTAACACAACCAGGGAAGACCAGACTGACCCCACTCTGTCAATGTAACCAACCCAGGGACGACCAGACTGACCCCACTCTGTCAATGTAACACACACAGGGAAGACCAGACTGAACCCACACTGTCAATGTAACATACCCAGGGAAGAGCAGACTGACCCCACTCTGTCAATGTAACACACCCAGGGAAGAGCAGACTGATCCCATTCAGTCAATGTAACACACACAGGGAAGACCAGACTGACCCCACTCTGTCAATGTAACCCACACAGGGAAGAACAGACTGACCCCACTCTGTCAATGTAACACAAACAGGGAAGAGCAGACTGACAGACTCTGTCATTGTAACCCACCCAGGGAAGACCAGACTGACCCCACTCTGTCAATGTAACCCATCCAGGGAAGAACAGACTGACCCCACACTGTCAATGTAACACACCCAGGGAAGAGCAGACTGACCCCACTCTGTCAATGTAACACACCCAGGGAAGATCAGACTGACCCCACTCTGTCAATGTAACATACCCAGGGAAGAGCAGACTGACCGCAATCTGTCAATGTAACACACCCAGGTAAGAGCAGACTGACCACACTCTATCAAAATAACACACCCAGGGAAGAATAGACAGACCCCACTCTGTCAATGTAACACAGCCAGGGAAGATCAGACTGACCCCACTCTGTCAATGTAACAGACCCAGGGAAGAGCAGACTGACATCACACTGTCAATGTAACACACCCAGGGAAGAGCAGACTGACCCCACTCTGTCAATGTAACACTCGAAGGGAAGAGCAGACTGATCCCATTCCGTCAATGTAACACACTCATGGAAGAGCAGACTGACCCCACACTGTCATTGTAACCCACACAGGGAAGACCAGACTGACCCCACTCTGTCAATGTAACCCACCCAGGGAAGATCAGACTTACCTCACTCTGTCAATGTAACACACCCAGGGAAGAACACACTGACCCCACTCAGTCAATGAATCACAACCAGCGAAGAGCTGACTGACCCCACTCTGTCATTGTAACCCACCCAGGGAAGACCAGACTGACCCCACTCTGTCAATGTAACACACCCAGAGAAGATCAGACTGACTGCAATCTGTCAATGTAACACACCCAGGGAAGACCAGACTGACCCCACTCTGTCAATGTAACCCACCCAGGGAAGATCAGACTGACCTCACTCTGTCAATGTAACACACCCAGGGAAGAACACACTGATCACACTCTTTCAATGAATCACAACCAGCGAAGAGCAGACTGACCCCAGTCTGTCATTGTAACCCACCCAGGGAAGACCAGACTGACCCACACTGTCAATGTAACCCATCCAGGTAAAAAAAAAACAGACTGAACCCACACTGTCAATGTAACACACCCAGGGAAGAGCACACTGACCTCACTCGGTCAATTACCACGCCCAGTGAATAGCAGACTGACCTCACTCTGTCAATGTAACACACTCAGGGAAGAACAGACTGACCCCACTCTGTCAGTGTAACACACCCAGGGAAGATCAGACTGAACCCACTCTGTCAATGTAACACACCCAGGGAAGAGCAGACTGACTGCAATCTGTCAATGTAACACACCCAGGGAAGACCAGACTGACCCCACTCTGTCAATGTAACACACCCAGGGAAGACCAGACTGACCCCACAATGTCAATGTAACACACCCAGGGAAGAGCAGACTGACCCCACTCTGTCAGTGGAACACACTCAGGGAAGAGCAGACTGACCCCACTCTGTCAATGTAACACAACCAGGGAAGACCAGACTGACCCCACTCTGTCAATGTAACCAACCCAGGGAAGACCAGACTGACCCCACTCTGTCAATGTAACACAAACAGGGAAGACCAGACTGAACCCACACTGTCAATGTAACCAACCCAGGGAAGAGCAGACTGACCCCACTCTGTCAGTGTAACACACACAGGGAAGAGCAGACTGACCCCCCTCTGTCAATGTAACACAACCAGGGAAGACCAGACTGACCACACTCTGTCAACGTAACCAACCCAGGGAAGACCAGACTGACCCCACTCTGTCAATGTAACCCACCCAGGGAAGATCAGACTGACCTCACTCTTTTAATGTAACACACCCAGGGAAGAACACAGTGATCACACTTAGTCAATGAATCACAACCAACGAAGAGCAGACTGACCCCACTCTGTCATTGTAACCCACCCAGGGAAGACCAGACTGACCCCACAATGTCAATGTAACACACCCAGGGAAGAGCAGACTGACCCCACTCTGTCAGTGTAACACACTCAGGGAAGAGCAGACTGACTCCACTCTGTCAATGTAACACAACCAGGGAAGACCAGACTGACCCCACTCTGTCAATGTAACCAACCCAGGGAAGACCAGACTGACCCCACTCTGTCAATGTAAAACAACCAGGGAGGAGCAGACTGACCCCACTCTGTCAGTGTAACACACTCAGGGAAGAGCAGACTGACCCCACTCTGTCAATGTAACACACCCAGGGAAGAGCAGACTGACTGCAATCTGTCAATGTAACACACCCAGGGAAGACCAGACTGACCACACTCTGTCAATGTAACACACGCAGGGAAGACCAGACTGACCCCACAATGTCAATGTAACACACCCAGGGAAGAGCAGACTGACCCCACTCTGTCAGTGTAACACACTCAGGGAAGAGCAGACTGACCCCACTCTGTCAATGTAACACATCCAGGGAAGACCAGACTGACCCCACTCTGTCAATGTAACCAACCCAGGGAAGACCAGACTGACCCCACTCTGTCAATGTAACACAAACAGGGAAGACCAGACTGACCCCACACTGTCAATGTAACCAACCCAGGGAAGACCAGACTGACCCCACTCTGTCAGTGTAACACACCCAGGGAAGACCAGACTGACCCCACTCTGTCAATGTAACACAACCAGGGAAGACCAGACTGACCCCACTCTGTCAATGTAACCCACCCAAGGAAGAACAGACTGACACCACTCTGTCAATGTAACACACCCAGGGATGAGCAGACTGACACCACTCTGTCAATGTTACACACCCAGGGAAGAGCAGACTGACCTCACACTGTCATTGTATCACACCCAGGGAAGATCAGACTGACCCCACTCTGTCAATGTAACACACCCAGGGAAGAGCAGACTGACCACACTCTGTCAATGTAACCAACCGAGGGACGACCAGACTGACCCCACTCTGTCAATGTAACACACACAGGGAAGACCAGACTGACCCCACACTGTCAATGTAACATACCCAGGGAAGAGCAGACTGACCCCACTCTGTCAATGTAACACACCCAGGGAAGAGCAGACTGACCCCACTCTGTCAATGTAACACAGCCAGGGAAGACCAGACTGATCCCACTCTATCAATGTAACCCACCCAGGGAAGAACAGACTGACCCCACACTGTCAATGTAACACACCCAGGGAAGAGCAGACTGACCCCACTCTGTCAATGTAACACACACAGGGAAGAGCAGACTGACCTCACACTGTCATTATATCACACCCAGGGAATCAGACTGACCCCACTCTGTCAATGTAACACACCCAGGGAAGATCAGACTGACACCACTCTGTCAATGTAACATACCCAGGGAAGAGCAGACTGACCGCAATCTGTCAATGTAACACACCCAGGTAAGAGCAGACTGACCACACTCTATCAAAGTAACACACCCAGGGAAGAATAGACAGACCCCACTCTGTCAATGTAACACAGCCAGGGAAGATCAGACTGACCCCACTCTGTCAATGTAACAGACCCAGGGAACAGCAGACTGACATCACACTGTCAATGTAACACACCCAGGTAAGAGCAGACTGACCCCACTCTGTCAATGTAACAATCCCAGGGAAGAGCAGACTGATCCCATTCTGTCAATGTAACACACACATGGAAGAGCAGACTGACCCCACACTGTCATTGTAACCCACACAGGGAAGACCAGACTGACCCCACTCTGTCAATGTAACACACCCAGGGAAGAACACACTGACCCCACTCAGTCAATGAATCACAACCAGCGAAGAGCAGACTGACCCCACTCTGTCATTGTAACCCACCCAGGGAAGACCAGACTGACCCCACTCTGTCAATGTAAACCACCCAGGTAAAAAAAAACAGACTGAACCCACACTGTCAATGTAACACACCCAGGGAAGAGCACACTGACCTCACTCGGTCAATTACCACACCCAGTGAATAGCAGACTGACCTCACTCTGTCAATGTAACACACTCAGGGAAGAACAGACTGACCCCACTCTGTCAGTGTAACACACCCAGGGAAGAGCAGACTGACCCCACTCTGTCAATGTAACACACCCAGGGAAGAGCAGACTGACTGCAATCTGTCAATGTAACACACCCAGGGAAGACCAGACTGACCCCACTCTGTCAATGTAACCCACCCAGGGAAGATCAGACTGACCTCACTCTGTCAATGCAACACACCCAGGGAAGAACACACTGATCACACTCTTTCAATGAATCACAACCAGCGAAGAGCAGACTGACCCCACTCTGTCATTGTAACCCACCCAGGGAAGACCAGACTGACCCACACTGTCAATGTAACCCACCCAGGTAAAAAAAAAACAGACTGAACCCACACTGTCAATGTAACACACCGAGGGAAGAGCACACTGACCTCACTCGGTCAATTACCACGCCCAGTGAATAGCAGACTGACCTCACTCTGTCGATTTAACACAAACAGGGAAGACCAGACTGAACCCACACTGTCAATGTAACACACCCAGGGAAGAGCAGACTGACCCCACTCTGTCAGTGTAACACACCCAGGGAAGACCAGACTGACCCCACTCTGTCAATGTAACACAACCAGGGAAGACCAGACTGACCCCACTCTGTCAATGTAACCCACCCAAGGAAGAACAGACTGACACCACTCTGTCAATGTAACACACCCAGGGAAGAGCAGACTGACCCACTCTGTCATTGTAACCCACCCAGGGAAGACCAGACTGACCCCACTCTGTCAATGTAACCCACCCAGGGAAGAACAGATTGAACCCACACTGTCAATGTAACACACCCAGGGATGAGCAGACTGACACCACTCTGTCAATGTTACACACACAGGGAAGAGCAGACTGACCTCACACTGTCATTGTATCACACCCAGGGAAGATCAGACTGACCCCACTCTGTCAATGTAACACACCCAGGGAAGAGCAGACTGACCACACTCTGTCAACGTAACACACACAGGGAAGAGCAGACTGACCCCACAATGTCAATGTAACACACCCAGGGAAGAGCAGACTGACCCCACTCTGTCAATGTAACACAACCAGGGAAGACCAGACTGACCCCACTCTGTCAATGTAACCAACCGAGGGACGACCAGACTGACCCCACTCTGTCAATGTAACACACACAGGGAAGACCAGACTGACCCCACACTGTCAATGTAACATACCCAGGGAAGAGCAGACTGACCACACTCTGTCAATGTAACACACCCAGGGAAGAGCAGACTGACCCCACTCTGTCAATGTAACACAGCCAGGGAAGAACAGACTGACCCCACACTGTCAATGTAACACACCCAGGGAAGAGCAGACTGACCCCACTCTGTCAATGTAACACACACAGGGAAGAGCTGACTGACCACACACTGTCATTATATCACACCCAGGGAATCAGACTGACCCCACTCTGTCAATGTAACACACCCAGGGAAGATCAGACTGACACCACTCTGTCAATGTAACATACCCAGGGAAGAGCAGACTGACCGCAATCTGTCAATGTAACACACCCAGGTAAGAGCAGACTGACCACACTCTATCAAAGTAACACACCCAGGGAAGAATAGACAGACCCCACTCTGTCAATGTAACACAGCCAGGGAAGATCAGACTGACCCCACTCTGTCAATGTAACAGACCCAGGGAACAGCAGACTGACATCACACTGTCAATGTAACACACCCAGGTAAGAGCAGACTGACCCCACTCTGTCAATGTAACAATCCCAGGGAAGAGCAGACTGATCCCATTCTGTCAATGTAACACACCCATGGAAGAGCAGACTGACCCCACACTGTCATTGTAACCCACACAGGGAAGACCAGACTGACCCCACTCTGTCAATGTAACACACCCAGGGAAGAACACACTGACCCCACTCAGTCAATGAATCACAACCAGCGAAGAGCAGACTGACCCCACTCTGTCATTGTAACCCACCCAGGGAAGACCAGACTGACCCCACTCTGTCAATGTAAACCACCCAGGTAAAAAAAAACAGACTGACCTCACTCTGTCGATTTAACACACTCAGGGAAGAACAGACTGACCCCACTCTGTCAGTGTAACACACCCAGTGAAGAGCAGACTGACCACACCCTGTCAATGTAACACACCCAGGGAAGAGCAGACTGACTGCAATCTGTCAATGTAACACACCCAGGGAAGACCAGACTGACCCCACTCTGTCAATGTAACACACCCAGGGAAGACCAGACTGACCCCACAATGTCAATGTAACACACCAAGGGAGAGCAGACTGACCTCACTCTGTCAGTGTAACACACTCAGGGAAGAGCAGACTGACCCCACTCTGTCAATGTAACACAACCAGGGAAGACCAGACTGATCCCACTCTGTCAATGTAACCAACCCAGGGAAGACCAGACTGACCCCACTCTGTCAATGTAACATACCCAGGGAAGACCAGACTGATCCCACACTGTCAATGTAACACACCCAGGGAAGAGCAGACTGACCCCACTCTGTCAGTGTAACACACCCAGGGAAGACCAGACTGACCCCACTCTGTCAATGTAACCCACCAAAGGAAGAACAGACTGACCCCACTCAGTCAATGTAACACATCCAAGGAAGAGCAGACAGACCCACTCTGTCATTGTAACCCACACAGGGATGACCAGACTGACCCCACTCTGTCAATGTAACACACCCAGCGAAGAACAGACTGACCCCACACTGTCAATGTAACACACCCAGGGAAGAGCAGTCTGACCCCACTCTGTCAATGTAACACACCCAGGGAAGAGCAGACTGACCTCACACTGTCATTGTATCACACCCAGGGAAGATCAGACTGACCCCACTCTGTCAATGTAACACACCCAGGGAAGAGCAGACTGACCACACTCTGTCAATGTAACACACTCAGGAAAGAGCAGACAGACCCCACTCAGTCAATGTAACCCACCCAGGGAAGAGCAGACTGACCCCACTCTGTCAATGTAACACACAGAGTGAAGAGCAGATTGACCCCACTCTGTCAATGTAACACACCCAGGGAAGAGCAGACTGACCACACACTGTCAATGTACCAGACTCAGGGAACAGCAGACTGACCCCACTCTGTCAATTTACCACACCCAGTGAAGAGCAGACTGACCCGACTCTGGCAGTGTAACACTCCCATGGAAGAGCAGACTGACCCCACTCTGTCAATGTAACACGCCTAGTGAATAGCAGACTGACCCCACTCTGTCAATGTAACAGACCCAGGGAAGAGCAGACAGACATCACACTGTCAATGTAACACACCCAGGGAAGACCAGACTGACCCCACAATGTCAATGTAATACACCCAGGGAAGAGCAGACTGACCCCACTCTGTCAGTGTAACACACTCAGGGAAGAGCAGACTGACCCCACTCTGTCAATGTAACACAACCAGGGAAGACCAGACTGACCCCACTCTGTCAATGTAACCAACCCAGGGCAGACCAGACTGACCCCACTCTGTCAATGTAACACAAACAGGGAAGACCAGACTGACCCCACACTGTCAATGTTACACACCCAGGGAAGAGCAGACTGACCCCACTCTGTCAGTGTAACACACCCAGGGAAGACCAGACTGACACCCCTCTGTCAATGTAACACAACCAGGGAAGACCAGACTGACCCCACTCTGTCAATGCAACCCACCCAGGGAAGAACAGACTGACCCCACTCTTTCAATGTAACACACCCAGCGAAGAACAGACTGACCCCACACTGTCAATGTAACACACCCAGGGAAGAGCAGACTGACCCCACTCTGTCAATGTAACACACCCAGGGAAGAGCAGACTGACCTCACCCTGTCATTGTATCACACCCAGGGAAGATCAGACTGACCCCACTCTGTCAATGTAACACGCCCAGGGAAGAGCAGACTGACCACACTCTGTCAATGTAACACACCCAGGAAAGAGCAGACAGACCTCACTCAGTCAATGTAACATACCCAGGGAAGAGCAGACTAAGCGCAATCTGTCAATGTAACACACCCAGGGAAGACCAGACTGACCCCACTCTGTCAATGTAACACACCCAGGGAAGGTCAGACTGACCCCACTCTGTCAATGTAACATACCCAGGGAAGAGCAGACTGACCGCAATCTGTCAATGTAACACACCCAGGTAAGAGCAGACTGACCACACTCTATCAAAGTAACACACCCAGGGAAGAATAGACAGACCCCACTCTGTCAATGTAACACAGCCAGGGAAGATCAGACTGACCCCACTCTGTCAATGTAACAGACCCAGGGAAGAGCAGACAGACATCACACTGTCAATGTAACACACCCAGGGAAGACCAGACTGACCCCACAATGTCAATGTAACACACCCAGGGAAGAGCAGACTGACCCCACTCTGTCAGTGTAACACACTCAGGGAAGAGCAGACTGACCCCACTCTGTCAATGTAACACAACCAGGGAAGACCAGACTGACCCCACTCTGTCAATGTAACCAACCCAGGGCAGACCAGACTGACCCCACTCTGTCAATGTAACACAAACAGGGAAGACCAGACTGACCCCACACTGTCAATGTAACACACCCAGGGAAGAGCAGACTGACCCCACTCTGTCAGTGTAACACACCCAGGGAAGACCAGACTGACCCCCCTCTGTCAATGTAACACAACCAGGGAAGACCAGACTGACCCCACTCTGTCAATGCAACCCACCCAGGGAAGAACAGACTGACCCCACTCTTTCAATGTAACACACCCAGCGAAGAACAGACTGACCCCACACTGTCAATGTAACACACCCAGGGAAGAGCAGACTGACCCCACTCTGTCAATGTAACACACCCAGGGAAGAGCAGACTGACCTCACCCTGTCATTGTATCACACCCAGGGAAGATCAGACTGACCCCACTCTGTCAATGTAACACGCCCAGGGAAGAGCAGACTGACCACACTCTGTCAATGTAACACACCCAGGAAAGAGCAGACAGAACTCACTCAGTCAATGTAACATACCCAGGGAAGAGCAGACTAAGCGCAATCTGTCAATGTAACACACCCAGGGAAGACCAGACTGACCCCACTCTGTCAATGTAACACACCCAGGGAAGATCAGACTGACCCCACTCTGTCAATGTAACATACCCAGGGAAGAGCAGACTGACCGCAATCTGTCAATGTAACACACCCAGGTAAGAGCAGACTGACCACACTCTATCAAAGTAACACACCCAGGGAAGAATAGACAGACCCCACTCTGTCAATGTAACACAGCCAGGGAAGATCAGACTGACCCCACTCTGTCAATGTAACAGACCCAGGGAAGAGCAGACAGACATCACACTGTCAATGTAACACACCCAGGGAAGACCAGACTGTCCCCACAATGTCAATGTAACACACCCAGGGAAGAGCAGACTGACCCCACTCTGTCAGTGTAACACACTCAGGGAAGAGCAGACTGACCCCACTCTGTCAATGTAACACAACCAGGGAAGACCAGACTGACCCCACTCTGTCAATGTAACCAACCCAGGGCAGACCAGACTGACCCCACTCTGTCAATGTAACACAAACAGGGAAGACCAGACTGACCCCACACTGCCAATGTAACACACCCAGGGAAGAGCAGACTGACCCCACTCTGTCAGTGTAACACACCCAGGGAAGACCAGACTGACCCCCCTCTGTCAATGTAACACAACCAGGGAAGACCAGACTGACCCCACTCTGTCAATGCAACCCACCCAGGGAAGAACAGACTGACCCCACTCTGTCAGTGTATCACACCCAGGGAAGATCAGACTGACCCCACTCTGTCAATGTAACACGCCCAGGGAAGAGCAGACTGAACACACTCTGTCAATGTAACACACCCAGGAAAGAGCAGACAGACCTCACTCAGACAATGCAACATACCCAGGGAAGAGCAGACTAAGCGCAATCTGTCAATGTAACACACCCAGGGAAGAGCAGATTGACCCCACTCTGTCAATGTAACACACCCAGGGAAGACCAGACTGACCACACACTGTCAATGTACCAGACCCAGGGAACAGCAGACTGACCACCCTCTGTCAATGTACCACACCCAGTGAAGAGCAGACTGACCTCACTCTGTCAATGTAACACACCCAGTGAATAGCAGACTGACCTCACTCTGTCAATGTAATACACCCAGGGAAGAAGAGACTGAACCCACCCTGTCAATATAACACACCCAGAGAAGATCAGAGTGACCCCACTCTATGAATGTAACATACCCAGGGAAGAGCAGACTAAGCGCAATCTGTCAATGTAACACACCCAGGGAAGAGCAGACTGACCCCACTCTGTCAATGTAACACACCCAGGGAAGATCAGACTGACCCCACTCTGTCAATGTAACATACCCAGGGAAGAGCAGACTGACCGCAATCTGTCAATGTAACACACCCAGGTAAGAGCAGACTGAGCACACTCTATCAAAGTAACACACCCAGGGAAGAATAGACAGACCCCACTCTGTCAATGTAACACAGCCAGGGAAGATCAGACTGAGCCCACTCTATCAATGTAACACACCCCCAGGGAAGAGCAGACTGACATCACACTGTCAATGTAACACACCCAGGGAAGAGCAGACTGACCCCACTCTGTCAATGTAACACACCCAGGGAAGAGCAGACTGATCCCATTCTGTCAATGTAACACACCCATGGAAGAGCACACTGACCCCACTCTGTCAATGTAACACACCCAGTGAATAGCAGACTGACCTCACTCTGTCAATGTAATACACCCAGGGAAGAAGAGACTGAACCCACTCTGTCCATATAACACACCCAGAGAAGATCAGATTGACCCCACTCTATGAATGTAACAAACCCAGGGAAGAACAGACCAAGCGCAATCTGTCAATGTAACACACCCAGGGAAGAGCAGACTGACCCCACTCTGTCAATGTAACACACCCAGGGAAGATCAGACTGACCCCACTCTGTCAATGTAACATACCCAGGGAAGAGCAGACTGACCGCAATCTGTCAATGTAACACACCCAGGTAAGAGCAGACTGACCACACTCTATCAAAGTAACACACCCAGGGAACAATAGACAGACACCACTCTGTCAATGTAACACAGCCAGGGAAGATCAGACTGACCCCACTCTGTCAATGTAACAGACCCAGGGAAGAGAAGACAGACATCACACTGTCAATGTAACACACCCAGGGAAGACCAGACTGACCCCACAATGTCAATGTAACACACCCAGGGAAGAGCAGACTGACCCCACTCTGTCAGTGTAACACACTCAGGGAAGAGCAGACTGACCCCACTCTGTCAATGTAACACAACCAGGGAAGACCAGACTGACCCCACTCTGTCAATGTAACCAACCCAGGGAAGACCAGACTGACCCCACTCTGTCAATGTAACACAAACAGGGAAGACCAGACTGACCCCACACTGTCAATGTAACACACCCAGGGAAGAGCAGACTGACCCCACTCTGTCAGTGTAACACACCCAGGGAAGACCAGACTGACACCCCTCTGTCAATGTAACACAACCAGGGAAGACCAGACTGACCCCACTCTGTCAATGCAACCCACCCAGGGAAGAACAGACTGACCCCACTCTTTCAATGTAACACACCCAGCGAAGAACAGACTGACCCCACACTGTCAATGTAACACACCCAGGGTAGAGCAGACTGACCCCACTCTGTCAATGTAACACACCCAGGGAAGAGCAGACTGACCTCACCCTGTCATTGTATCACACCCAGGGAAGATCAGACTGACCCCACTCTGTCAATGTAACACGCCCAGGGAAGAGCAGACTGACCACACTCTGTCAATGTAACACACCCAGGAAAGAGCAGACAGACCCCACTCAGTCAATGTAACCCACCCAGGGAAGAGCAGACTGACCCCACTCTGTCAATGTAACACACCCAGTGAAGAGCAGATTGACCCCACTCTGTCAATGTAACACACCCAGGGAAGACCAGACTGACCACACACTGTCAATGTACCAGACCCAGGGAACAGCAGACTGACCACACTCTGTCAATGTACCACACCCAGGGAAGAGCAGACTGACCCCACTCTGTCAATGTAACACACCCAGGGAAGAGCAGACTGATCCCATTCTGTCAATGTAACACACCCATGGAAGAGCAGACTGACCCCACACTGTCATTGTAACCCACCCAGGGAAGACCAGACTGACCCCACTCTGTCAATGTAACCCACCCAGGGAAGATCAGACTGACCTGACTCTGTCAATGTAACACACCCAGGGAAGAAACCTTAGACCCCACTCAGTCAATGAATCACAACCAGCGAAGAGCAGTCTGACACCACTCTGTCATTGTAACCCACGCAGGGAAGACCAGACTGACCCCACTCTGTCAATGTAACCCACCCAGGTAAAAAAAAAACAGACTGAACCAACACTGTCAATGTAACACACCCAGGGAAGAGCAAACTGACCTCACTCGGTCAATTACCACACCCAGTGAATAGCAGACTGACCTCATTCTGTCAATGTAACACACTCAGGGAAGAACAGACTGACCCCACTCTGTCAGTGTAACACACCCAGAGAAGAGCAGACTGACCCCACTCTGTCAATGTAACACACCCAGGGAAGAGCAGACTGACTGCAATCTGTCAATGTAACACACCCAGGGAAGACCAGACTGACCCCACTCTGTCAATGTAACCAACCCAGGGACGACCAGACTGACCCCACTCTATCAATGTAACCCACACAGGGAAGACCAGACTGACCCAATCTGTCAGTATAACACACTCAGGGAAGAGCAGACTGACCCCACTCTGTCAATGTAACACAACCAGGGAAGACCAGACTGACCCCACTCTGTCAATGTAACCAACCCAGGGACGACCAGACTGACCCCACTCTGTCAATGTAACACACACAGGGAAGACCAGACTGAACCCACACTGTCAATGTAACATACCCAGGGAAGAGCAGACTGACCCCACTCTGTCAATGTAACACACCCAGGGAAGAGCAGACTGATCCCATTCAGTCAATGTAACACACACAGGGAAGACCAGACTGACCCCACTCTGTCAATGTAACCCACACAGGGAAGAACAGACTGACCCCACTCTGTCAATGTAACACAAACAGGGAAGAGCAGACTGACAGACTCTGTCATTGTAACCCACCCAGGGAAGACCAGACTGACCCCACTCTGTCAATGTAACCCATCCAGGGAAGAACAGACTGACCCCACACTGTCAATGTAACACACCCAGGGAAGAGCAGACTGACCCCACTCTGTCAATGTAACACACCCAGGGAAGATCAGACTGACCCCACTCTGTCAATGTAACATACCCAGGGAAGAGCAGACTGACCGCAATCTGTCAATGTAACACACCCAGGTAAGAGCAGACTGACCACACTCTATCAAAATAACACACCCAGGGAAGAATAGACAGACCCCACTCTGTCAATGTAACACAGCCAGGGAAGATCAGACTGACCCCACTCTGTCAATGTAACAGACCCAGGGAAGAGCAGACTGACATCACACTGTCAATGTAACACACCCAGGGAAGAGCAGACTGACCCCACTCTGTCAATGTAACACTCGAAGGGAAGAGCAGACTGATCCCATTCCGTCAATGTAACACACTCATGGAAGAGCAGACTGACCCCACACTGTCATTGTAACCCACACAGGGAAGACCAGACTGACCCCACTCTGTCAATGTAACCCACCCAGGGAAGATCAGACTTACCTCACTCTGTCAATGTAACACACCCAGGGAAGAACACACTGACCCCACTCAGTCAATGAATCACAACCAGCGAAGAGCTGACTGACCCCACTCTGTCATTGTAACCCACCCAGGGAAGACCAGACTGACCCCACTCTGTCAATGTAACACACCCAGAGAAGATCAGACTGACTGCAATCTGTCAATGTAACACACCCAGGGAAGACCAGACTGACCCCACTCTGTCAATGTAACCCACCCAGGGAAGATCAGACTGACCTCACTCTGTCAATGTAACACACCCAGGGAAGAACACACTGATCACACTCTTTCAATGAATCACAACCAGCGAAGAGCAGACTGACCCCAGTCTGTCATTGTAACCCACCCAGGGAAGACCAGACTGACCCACACTGTCAATGTAACCCATCCAGGTAAAAAAAAAACAGACTGAACCCACACTGTCAATGTAACACACCCAGGGAAGAGCACACTGACCTCACTCGGTCAATTACCACGCCCAGTGAATAGCAGACTGACCTCACTCTGTCAATGTAACACACTCAGGGAAGAACAGACTGACCCCACTCTGTCAGTGTAACACACCCAGGGAAGATCAGACTGAACCCACTCTGTCAATGTAACACACCCAGGGAAGAGCAGACTGACTGCAATCTGTCAATGTAACACACCCAGGGAAGACCAGACTGACCCCACTCTGTCAATGTAACACACCCAGGGAAGACCAGACTGACCCCACAATGTCAATGTAACACACCCAGGGAAGAGCAGACTGACCCCACTCTGTCAGTGGAACACACTCAGGGAAGAGCAGACTGACCCCACTCTGTCAATGTAACACAACCAGGGAAGACCAGACTGACCCCACTCTGTCAATGTAACCAACCCAGGGAAGACCAGACTGACCCCACTCTGTCAATGTAACACAAACAGGGAAGACCAGACTGAACCCACACTGTCAATGTAACCAACCCAGGGAAGAGCAGACTGACCCCACTCTGTCAGTGTAACACACACAGGGAAGAGCAGACTGACCCCCCTCTGTCAATGTAACACAACCAGGGAAGACCAGACTGACCACACTCTGTCAACGTAACCAACCCAGGGAAGACCAGACTGACCCCACTCTGTCAATGTAACCCACCCAGGGAAGATCAGACTGACCTCACTCTTTTAATGTAACACACCCAGGGAAGAACACAGTGATCACACTTAGTCAATGAATCACAACCAACGAAGAGCAGACTGACCCCACTCTGTCATTGTAACCCACCCAGGGAAGACCAGACTGACCCCACAATGTCAATGTAACACACCCAGGGAAGAGCAGACTGACCCCACTCTGTCAGTGTAACACACTCAGGGAAGAGCAGACTGACTCCACTCTGTCAATGTAACACAACCAGGGAAGACCAGACTGACCCCACTCTGTCAATGTAACCAACCCAGGGAAGACCAGACTGACCCCACTCTGTCAATGTAAAACAACCAGGGAGGAGCAGACTGACCCCACTCTGTCAGTGTAACACACTCAGGGAAGAGCAGACTGACCCCACTCGGTCAATGTAACACACCCAGGGAAGAGCAGACTGACTGCAATCTGTCAATGTAACACACCCAGGGAAGACCAGACTGACCACACTCTGTCAATGTAACACACGCAGGGAAGACCAGACTGACCCCACAATGTCAATGTAACACACCCAGGGAAGAGCAGACTGACCCCACTCTGTCAGTGTAACACACTCAGGGAAGAGCAGACTGACCCCACTCTGTCAATGTAACACATCCAGGGAAGACCAGACTGACCCCACTCTGTCAATGTAACCAACCCAGGGAAGACCAGACTGACCCCACTCTGTCAATGTAACACAAACAGGGAAGACCAGACTGACCCCACACTGTCAATGTAACCAACCCAGGGAAGACCAGACTGACCCCACTCTGTCAGTGTAACACACCCAGGGAAGACCAGACTGACCCCACTCTGTCAATGTAACACAACCAGGGAAGACCAGACTGACCCCACTCTGTCAATGTAACCCACCCAAGGAAGAACAGACTGACACCACTCTGTCAATGTAACACACCCAGGGATGAGCAGACTGACACCACTCTGTCAATGTTACACACCCAGGGAAGAGCAGACTGACCTCACACTGTCATTGTATCACACCCAGGGAAGATCAGACTGACCCCACTCTGTCAATGTAACACACCCAGGGAAGAGCAGACTGACCACACTCTGTCAACGTAACACACACAGGGAAGAGCAGACTGACCCCACAATGTCAATGTAACACACCCAGGGAAGAGCAGACTGACCCCACTCTGTCAATGTAACACAACCAGGGAAGACCAGACTGACCCCACTCTGTCAATGTAACCAACCGAGGGACGACCAGACTGACCCCACTCTGTCAATGTAACACACACAGGGAAGACCAGACTGACCCCACACTGTCAATGTAACATACCCAGGGAAGAGCAGACTGACCCCACTCTGTCAATGTAACACACCCAGGGAAGAGCAGACTGACCCCACTCTGTCAATGTAACACAGCCAGGGAAGACCAGACTGATCCCACTCTATCAATGTAACCCACCCAGGGAAGAACAGACTGACCCCACACTGTCAATGTAACACACCCAGGGAAGAGCAGACTGACCCCACTCTGTCAATGTAACACACACAGGGAAGAGCAGACTGACCTCACACTGTCATTATATCACACCCAGGGAATCAGACTGACCCCACTCTGTCAATGTAACACACCCAGGGAAGATCAGACTGACACCACTCTGTCAATGTAACATACCCAGGGAAGAGCAGACTGACCGCAATCTGTCAATGTAACACACCCAGGTAAGAGCAGACTGACCACACTCTATCAAAGTAACACACCCAGGGAAGAATAGACAGACCCCACTCTGTCAATGTAACACAGCCAGGGAAGATCAGACTGACCCCACTCTGTCAATGTAACAGACCCAGGGAACAGCAGACTGACATCACACTGTCAATGTAACACACCCAGGTAAGAGCAGACTGACCCCACTCTGTCAATGTAACAATCCCAGGGAAGAGCAGACTGATCCCATTCTGTCAATGTAACACACACATGGAAGAGCAGACTGACCCCACACTGTCATTGTAACCCACACAGGGAAGACCAGACTGACCCCACTCTGTCAATGTAACACACCCAGGGAAGAACACACTGACCCCACTCAGTCAATGAATCACAACCAGCGAAGAGCAGACTGACCCCACTCTGTCATTGTAACCCACCCAGGGAAGACCAGACTGACCCCACTCTGTCAATGTAAACCACCCAGGTAAAAAAAAACAGACTGAACCCACACTGTCAATGTAACACACCCAGGGAAGAGCACACTGACCTCACTCGGTCAATTACCACACCCAGTGAATAGCAGACTGACCTCACTCTGTCAATGTAACACACTCAGGGAAGAACAGACTGACCCCACTCTGTCAGTGTAACACACCCAGGGAAGAGCAGACTGACCCCACTCTGTCAATGTAACACACCCAGGGAAGAGCAGACTGACTGCAATCTGTCAATGTAACACACCCAGGGAAGACCAGACTGACCCCACTCTGTCAATGTAACCCACCCAGGGAAGATCAGACTGACCTCACTCTGTCAATGCAACACACCCAGGGAAGAACACACTGATCACACTCAGTCAATGAATCACAACCAGCGAAGAGCAGACTGACCCCACTCTGTCATTGTAACCCACCCAGGGAAGACCAGACTGACCCACACTGTCAATGTAACCCACCCAGGTAAAAAAAAAACAGACTGAACCCACACTGTCAATGTAACACACCGAGGGAAGAGCACACTGACCTCACTCGGTCAATTACCACGCCCAGTGAATAGCAGACTGACCTCACTCTGTCGATTTAACACAAACAGGGAAGACCAGACTGAACCCACACTGTCAATGTAACACACCCAGGGAAGAGCAGACTGACCCCACTCTGTCAGTGTAACACACCCAGGGAAGACCAGACTGACCCCACTCTGTCAATGTAACACAACCAGGGAAGACCAGACTGACCCCACTCTGTCAATGTAACCCACCCAAGGAAGAACAGACTGACACCACTCTGTCAATGTAACACACCCAGGGAAGAGCAGACTGACCCACTCTGTCATTGTAACCCACCCAGGGAAGACCAGACTGACCCCACTCTGTCAATGTAACCCACCCAGGGAAGAACAGATTGAACCCACACTGTCAATGTAACACACCCAGGGATGAGCAGACTGACACCACTCTGTCAATGTTACACACACAGGGAAGAGCAGACTGACCTCACACTGTCATTGTATCACACCCAGGGAAGATCAGACTGACCCCACTCTGTCAATGTAACACACCCAGGGAAGAGCAGACTGACCACACTCTGTCAACGTAACACACACAGGGAAGAGCAGACTGACCCCACAATGTCAATGTAACACACCCAGGGAAGAGCAGACTGACCCCACTCTGTCAATGTAACACAACCAGGGAAGACCAGACTGACCCCACTCTGTCAATGTAACCAACCGAGGGACGACCAGACTGACCCCACTCTGTCAATGTAACACACACAGGGAAGACCAGACTGACCCCACACTGTCAATGTAACATACCCAGGGAAGAGCAGACTGACCACACTCTGTCAATGTAACACACCCAGGGAAGAGCAGACTGACCCCACTCTGTCAATGTAACACAGCCAGGGAAGAACAGACTGACCCCACACTGTCAATGTAACACACCCAGGGAAGAGCAGACTGACCCCACTCTGTCAATGTAACACACACAGGGAAGAGCTGACTGACCACACACTGTCATTATATCACACCCAGGGAATCAGACTGACCCCACTCTGTCAATGTAACACACCCAGGGAAGATCAGACTGACACCACTCTGTCAATGTAACATACCCAGGGAAGAGCAGACTGACCGCAATCTGTCAATGTAACACACCCAGGTAAGAGCAGACTGACCACACTCTATCAAAGTAACACACCCAGGGAAGAATAGACAGACCCCACTCTGTCAATGTAACACAGCCAGGGAAGATCAGACTGACCCCACTCTGTCAATGTAACAGACCCAGGGAACAGCAGACTGACATCACACTGTCAATGTAACACACCCAGGTAAGAGCAGACTGACCCCACTCTGTCAATGTAACAATCCCAGGGAAGAGCAGACTGATCCCATTCTGTCAATGTAACACACCCATGGAAGAGCAGACTGACCCCACACTGTCATTGTAACCCACACAGGGAAGACCAGACTGACCCCACTCTGTCAATGTAACACACCCAGGGAAGAACACACTGACCCCACTCAGTCAATGAATCACAACCAGCGAAGAGCAGACTGACCCCACTCTGTCATTGTAACCCACCCAGGGAAGACCAGACTGACCCCACTCTGTCAATGTAAACCACCCAGGTAAAAAAAAACAGACTGACCTCACTCTGTCGATTTAACACACTCAGGGAAGAACAGACTGACCCCACTCTGTCAGTGTAACACACCCAGTGAAGAGCAGACTGACCACACCCTGTCAATGTAACACACCCAGGGAAGAGCAGACTGACTGCAATCTGTCAATGTAACACACCCAGGGAAGACCAGACTGACCCCACTCTGTCAATGTAACACACCCAGGGAAGACCAGACTGACCCCACAATGTCAATGTAACACACCAAGGGAGAGCAGACTGACCTCACTCTGTCAGTGTAACACACTCAGGGAAGAGCAGACTGACCCCACTCTGTCAATGTAACACAACCAGGGAAGACCAGACTGATCCCACTCTGTCAATGTAACCAACCCAGGGAAGACCAGACTGACCCCACTCTGTCAATGTAACATACCCAGGGAAGACCAGACTGATCCCACACTGTCAATGTAACACACCCAGGGAAGAGCAGACTGACCCCACTCTGTCAGTGTAACACACCCAGGGAAGACCAGACTGACCCCCCTTTGTCAATGTAACACAACCAGGGAAGACCAGACTGACCCCACTCTGTCAATGTAACCCACCAAAGGAAGAACAGACTGACCCCACTCAGTCAATGTAACACATCCAAGGAAGAGCAGACAGACCCACTCTGTCATTGTAACCCACACAGGGATGACCAGACTGACCCCACTCTGTCAATGTAACACACCCAGCGAAGAACAGACTGACCCCACACTGTCAATGTAACACACCCAGGGAAGAGCAGTCTGACCCCACTCTGTCAATGTAACACACCCAGGGAAGAGCAGACTGACCTCACACTGTCATTGTATCACACCCAGGGAAGATCAGACTGACCCCACTCTGTCAATGTAACACACCCAGGGAAGAGCAGACTGACCACACTCTGTCAATGTAACACACTCAGGAAAGAGCAGACAGACCCCACTCAGTCAATGTAACCCACCCAGGGAAGAGCAGACTGACCCCACTCTGTCAATGTAACACACAGAGTGAAGAGCAGATTGACCCCACTCTGTCAATGTAACACACCCAGGGAAGAGCAGACTGACCACACACTGTCAATGTACCAGACTCAGGGAACAGCAGACTGACCCCACTCTGTCAATTTACCACACCCAGTGAAGAGCAGACTGACCCGACTCTGGCAGTGTAACACTCCCATGGAAGAGCAGACTGACCCCACTCTGTCAATGTAACACGCCTAGTGAATAGCAGACTGACCTCACTCTGTCAATGTAATACACCCAGGGAAGAAGAGACTGAACCCACTCTGTCAATATAACACACCCAGAGAAGATCAGATTGACCCCACTCTATGAATGTAACATACCCAGGGAAGAGCAGACTAAGCGCAATCTTTCAATGTAACACACCCAGGGAAGAGCAGACTGACCCCACTCTGTCAATGTAACACACCCAGGGAAGAGCAGACTGACCTCACACTGTCATTGTATCACACCCAGGGAAGATCAGACTGACCCCACTCTGTCAATGTAACACACCCAGGGAAGATCAGACTGACCCCACTCTGTCAATGTTACATACCCAGGGAAGAGCAGACTGAACACAATCTGTCAATGTAACACACCCAGGTAAGTGCAGACTGACCACACTCTATCAAAGTAACACACCCAGGGAAGAATAGACAGACCCCACTCTGTCAATGTAACACAACCAGGGAAGACCAGACTGACCCCACTCTGTCAATGCAACCCACCCAGGGAAGAACAGACTGACCCCACTCTTTCAATGTAACACACCCAGCGAAGAACAGACTGACCCCACACTGTCAATGTAACACACCCAGGGAAGAGCAGTCTGACCCCACTCTGTCAATGTAACACACCCAGGGAAGAGCAGACTGATCCCATTCTGTCAATGTAACACACTCATGGAAGAGCAGACTGACCCCACACTGTGATTGTAACCCACACAGGGAAGACCAGACTGACCCCACTCTGTCAATGTAACCCACCCAGGGAAGATCAGACTGACCTCACTCTGTCAATGTAACACACCCAGGGAAGAACACACTGACCTCACTCGGTCAATTACCGCACCCAGTGAATAGAAGACTGACCTCACTCTGTCAATGTAACACACTCAGGGAGGAACAGACTGACCCCACTCTGTCAGTGTAACACACCCAGGGAAGAGCAGACTGACCCCACTCTGTCAATGTAACCCACCCAGGGAAGATCAGACTGACCTCACTCTGTCAATGTAACACACCCAGGGAAGAACACACTGACCCCACTCAGTCAATGAATCACAAACAGCGAAGAGCAGACTGACCCCACTCTGTCATTGTAACCCACCCAGGGAAGACCAGACTGACCCCACTCTGTCAATGTAACCCACCCAGGTAAAAAATAAACAGACTGAACCCACACTGTCAATGTAACACACCCAGGGAAGAGCACACTGACCCCACTCTGTCAATGTAACACACCCAGGGAAGAGCAGACTGACTGCAATCTGTCAATGTAACACACCCAGGGAAGACCAGACTGACCTCACTCTGTCAATGTAACACACTCAGGGAAGAACAGTCTATCCCCACTCTGTCAGTGTAACACACCCAGGGAAGAGCAGACTGACCCCACTCTGTCAATGTAACACACCCAGGGAAGGGCAGGCTGACTGCAATCTGTCAATGTAACACACCCAGGGAAGACCAGACTGACCCCACTCTGTCAATGTAACCCACCCAGGGAAGATCAGACTGACCTCACTCTGTCAATGTAACACACCCAGGGAAGAACACACTGACCTCACTCGGTCAATTACCACGCCCAGTGAATAGCAGACTGACCTCACTCTGTCAATGTAACACACTCAGGGAAGAACAGACTGACCCCACTCTGTCAGTGTAACACACCCAGGGAAGATCAGACTGAACCCACTCTGTCAATGTAACACACCCAGGGAAGAGCAGACTGACTGCAATCTGTCAATTTAACACACCCAGGGAAGACCAGACTGACCCCACTCTGTCAATGTAACACACCCAGGGAAGACCAGACTGACCCCACAATGTCAATGTAACACACCCAGGGAAGAGCAAACTGACCCCACTCTGTCAGTGGAACACACTCAGGGAAGAGCAGACTGACCCCACTCTGTCAATGTAACACAACCAGGGAAGACCAGACTGACCCCACTCTGTCAATGTAACCAACCCAGGGAAGACCTGACTGACCCCACTCTGTCAATGTAACACAAACAGGGAAGACCAGACTGAACCCACACTGTCAATGTAACCAACCCAGGGAAGAGCAGACTGACCCCACTCTGTCAGTGTAACACACACAGGGAAGAGCAGACTGACCCCCCTCTGTCAATGTAACACAACCAGGGAAGACCAGACTGACCACACTCTGTCAACGTAACCAACCCAGGGAAGACCAGACTGACCCCACTCTGTCAATGTAACACAAACAGGGAAGACCAGACTGAACCCACACTGTCAATGTAACACACACAGGGAAGAGCAGACTGACCCCACTCTGTCAATGTAACCCACGCAGGGAAGAACAGACTGACGCCACTCTGTCAATATAACACACCAAGGGAAGACCAGACTGACCCCACTCTGTCAATGTAACCCACCCAGGGAAGAACAGACTGACCCCACACTGTTAATTTAACACACCCAGGGAAGAGCAAACTGACCCCACTCTGTCAATGTAACACACCCAGGGAAGAGCAGACTGACCTCACACTGTCATTGTATCACACCCAGGGAAGATCAGACTGACCCCACTCTGTCAATGTAAAACACCCAGGGAAGAGCAGACTGACCACACTCTGTCAATGTAACACACCCAGGAAAGAGCAGACAGACCCCACTCAGTCAATGTAACCCACCCAGGGAAGAGCAGACTGACCCCACTCTGTCAATGTAACACACCCAGTGAAGAGCAGATTAACCCCACTCTGTCAATGTAACACACCCAGGGAAGAGCAGACTGACCACACACTGTCAATGTACCAGACCCAGGGAACAGCAGACTGACCCCACTCTGTCAATGCACCACACCCAGTGAAGAGCAGACGGACCGGACTCTGGCAGTGTAACACACCCATGGAAGAGCAGACTGACCCCACTCTGTCAATGTAACAAACCCAGTGAATAGCAGACTGACCTCACTCTGTCAATGTAATACACCCAGGGAAGAAGAGACTGAACCCACTCTGTCAATATAACACACCCAGAGAAGATCAGATTGACCCCACTCTATGAATGTAACATACCCAGGGAAGAGCAGACTAAGCGCAATCTGTCAATGTAACACACCCAGGGAAGAGCAGACTGACCGCAATCTGTCAATGTCACACACCCAGTGAATAGCAGACTGACCTCACTCTGTCAATGTCACACACCCAGGGAAGAACAGACTGAACGCACTCTGTCAATATAACAAACGAAGGGAAGAGCAGAGTGACCCGACTCTATCAATGTAACACAACCAGGGAAGACCAGACTGACCCCACTCTGTCAATGTTACCCTCCCAGGGAAGAGCAGACTGACCTCACTCTGTCAATGTAACACACCCAGGGAAGAACAGACTGACCCCACTCTGTCAATGTAACACACCCAGGGAAGAGCACACTGACCCAGTCTGTCATTGTAACCCACCCAGGGAAGACCAGACTGACCCCACTCTGTCAATGTAACACCCACAGGGAAGAGCAGACTGACCCCGCTCTGTCAATGTCACACACCCAGGGAAGAGCAGTCCGACCCCACTCAGTCAATGTAACACACCCAGGGAAGAGCAGACAGTCCACACTGTGTCAATGAACCACACCCAGTGAACAGCAGACTGAACCGACACGGTCAATGTACCACACCCAGTGAAGACCAGACTGACCCGACTCTGTCAGTGTAACACTCCCAGGGAAGAGCAGACTGACCCCACTCTGTCAATGTCACGCACCCAGTGAAGAGCAGACTGTCCTCACTCTGTCAATGTAACACACCCAGGGAAGAGCAGACTAACCACACTCGGTCAAAGTAACACACCCAGGGAAGAATAGACACACCCCAGCCTGTCAATGTAAGCCACCAGGGAAGAGCAGACTGACCTCAAACTGTCAATGTAACACAGCAGGGAAGAGCAGACTTACCACAATCTGTCAATGTACCAGACCCAGGGAACAGCAGACTGACCCCACTCTGTCAATGTACCACACCCAGTGAAGAGCAGACTGACCCGACTCTGGCAGTGTAACACTCCCATGGAAGAGCAGACTGACCCCACTCTGTCAATGTATCACACCCAGTGAATAGCAGACTGACCTCACTCTGTCAATGTAATACACCCAGGGAAGAAGAGACTGAACCCACTCTGTCAATATAACACACCCAGAGAAGATCAGATTGACCCCACTCTATGAATGTAACATACCCAGGGAAGAGCAGACTAAGCGCAATCTTTCAATGTAACACACCCAGGGAAGAGCAGACTGACCCCACTCTGTCAATGTAACACACCCAGGGAAGAGCAGACTGACCTCACACTGTCATTGTATCACACCCAGGGAAGATCAGACTGACCCCACTCTGTCAATGTAACACACCCAGGGAAGAGCAGACTGAACACAATCTGTCAATGTAACACACCCAGGTAAGTGCAGACTGACCACACTCTATCAAAGTAACACACCCAGGGAAGAATAGACAGACCCCACTCTATCAATGTAACACAACCAGGGAAGACCAGACTGACCCCACTCTGTCAATGCAACCCACCCAGGGAAGAACAGACTGACCCCACTCTTTCAATGTAACACACCCAGCGAAGAACAGACTGACCCCACACTGTCAATGTAACACACCCAGGGAAGAGCAGACTGACCCCACTCTGTCAATGTAACACACCCAGGGAAGAGCAGACTGATCCCATTCTGTCAATGTAACACACTCATGGAAGAGCAGACTGACCCCACACTGTGATTGTAACCCACACAGGGAAGACCAGACTGACCCCACTCTGTCAATGTAACCCACCCAGGGAAGATCAGACTGACCTCACTCTGTCAATGTAACACACCCAGTGAAGAGCAGATTAACCCCACTCTGTCAATGTAACACACCCAGGGAAGAGCAGACTGACCACACACTGTCAATGTACAAGACCCAGGGAACAGCAGACTGACCCCACTCTGTCAATGCACCACACCCAGTGAAGAGCAGACGGACCGGACTCTGGCAGTGTAACACACCCATGGAAGAGCAGACTGACCCCACTCTGTCAATGTAACAAACCCAGTGAATAGCAGACTGACCTCACTCTGTCAATGTAATACACCCAGGGAAGAAGAGACTGAACCCACTCTGTCAATATAACACACCCAGAGAAGATCAGATTGACCCCACTCTATGAATGTAACATACCCAGGGAAGAGCAGACTAAGCGCAATCTGTCAATGTAACACACCCAGGGAAGAGCAGACTGACCGCAATCTGTCAATGTCACACACCCAGTGAATAGCAGACTGACCTCACTCTGTCAATGTCACACACCCAGGGAAGAACAGACTGAACGCACTATGTCAATATAACAAACGAAGGGAAGATCAGATTGACCCCACTCTATCAATATAACATACTCAGGGAAGAGCAGACTGACCGCAATCTGTCAATATAACACACCCAGGGAAGAGCAGACTGACCACACTCTATCAAAGTAACACACCCAGGGAAGAATAGACAGACCCCACTCTGTCAATGTAAGCCACGAGGGAAGAGTATACTGATCTCATACTGTCAATGTAACACACCCAGGGAAGAGCAGACTGACCTCACACTGTCAATGTAACAGACCCAGGGAAGAGCAGACTGACCCCACTCTGTCAATGTAACACACCCAGGGAAGAGCAGACTGACCCCACTCTGTCAATGTAACACACCCAAGGAAGAGCAGAGTGACCCGACTCTATCAATGTAACACAACCAGGGAAGACCAGACTGACCCCACTCTGTCAATGTAACCCTCCCAGGGAAGAGCAGACTGAACACACTCTGTCAATGTAACACACCCAGGGAAGAACAGACTGACCCCACTCTGTCAATGTAACACACCCAGGGAAGAGCACACTGACCCAGTCTGTCATTGTAACCCACCCAGGGAAGACCAGACTGACCCCACTCTGTCAATGTAACACCCACAGGGAAGAGCAGACTGACCCCGCTCTGTCAATGTCACACACCCAGGGAAGAGCAGTACGACCCCACTCAGTCAATGTTACACACCCAGGGAAGAGCAGACAGTCCACACTGTGTCAATGAACCACACCCAGTGAACAGCAGACTGAACCGACTCGGTCAATGTACCACACCCAGTGAAGACCAGACTGACCCGACTCTGTCAGTGTAACACCCCCAGGGAAGAGCAGACTGACCCCACTCTGTCAATGTAACGCACCCAGTGAATAGCAGACTGTCCTCACTCTGTCAATGTAACACACCCAGGGAAGAGCAGACTGACCACACTCGGTCAAAGTAACACACCCAGGGAAGAATAGACACACCCCAGCCTGTCAATGTAAGCCACCAGGGAGGAGCAGACTGACCTCAAACTGTCAATGTAACACAGCAGGGAAGAGCAGACTTACCACAATCTGTCAATGTACCACACCCAGGGAACAGCAGACTGACCCGACTTAGTCAATGTACCACACCCAGTGAAGAACAGACTGACCCGACTCTGTCAGTGTAACACACCCAGGGAAGAGCAGACTGAACCCACTCTGTCAATGTAACACACCCAGTGAATAGCAGACTGTCCTCACTCTGTCAATGTAACACACCCAGGGAAGAGCAGACTGACCACACTCTGTCAATGTACCACACCCAGGGAACAGCAGACTTCCCGACTCGGTCAACGTACCACACCCAGTGAAGAGCAGACTGACCCGACTCTGTCAGTGTAACACACCCAGGGAAGAGCAGACTGACCCCACTCTGTCAATGTAACACACCCAGGGAAGAGCAGACTGACCACACTCTGTCAATGTACCAGACCCAGGGAACAGCAGATTGACCCGACTCGGTCAATGTACCACACCCAGTGAAGAGCAGACTGACCCGACACTGGCAGTGTAACACACCCATGGAAGAGCAGACTGACCCCACTCTGTCAATGTAACACACCCAGTGAATAGCAGACTGACATCACTCTGTCAATATAACACACCCAGAGAAGATCAGATTGACCCCACTCTATGAATGTAACATACCCAGGGAAGAACAGACTGAGCGCAATCTGTCAATGTAAAACACCCAGGGAAGAGCAGACTGACCCCACTCTGTCAATGTAACACACCCAGTGAATAGCAGACTGACCTCACTCTGTCAATGTCACACACCCAGGGAAGAACAGACGGAAAGCACTCTGTCAATATAACACAGCCAGAGAAGATGAGATTGACCCCATTCTATCAACGTAACATACTCAGGGAAGAGTAGACTGACCTCATACTGTCAATTTAACAAACCCAGGGAAGAGCAGACTGACCTCACACAGTCAATGTAACAGACCCAGAAAGAGCAGACTGACCCCACTCTGTCAATGTAACAAACCCAAGGAAGAGCAGACTGACCCGACTCTATCAATGTATTATAACCAGGGAAGACCAGACTGACCCCACTCTGTCAATGTAACCCACCCAGGGCAGAGCAGACTGACCTCACTCTGTCAATGTAACACACGCAGGGAAGAACAGAATGACCCAGACTGTCATTGTAACCCACCCAGGGAAGACCAGACTGACCCCACTCTGTCAATGTAACACACACAGGGAAGAGCAGACAGACCCCACACTGTCAATGTAACACACCCAGGGAAGAGCAGACTGACCTCACACTGTCATTGTATCACACCCAGGGAAGATCAGACTGACCCCACTCTGTCAATGTAACACACCCAGGGAAGAGCAGACTGACCACACTCTGTCAATGTAACACACTCAGGAAAGAGCAGACAGACCCCACTCAGTCAATGTAACCCACCCAGGGAAGAGCAGACTGACCCCACTCTGTCAATGTAACACACCCAGTGAATAGCAGACTGTCCTCACTCTGTCAATGTAACACACCCAGGGAAGAGCAGACTGACCACACTCTGTCAATGTACCACACCCAGGGAACAGCAGACTGACCCCACTCTGTCAATGTACCACACCCAGTGAAGAGCAGACTGACCCGACTCTGGCAGTGTAACACACCCATGGAAGAGCAGACTGACCCCACTCTGTCAATGTAACACACCTCGTGAATAGCAGACTGAGCTCACTCTGTCAATGTAATACACCCAGGGAAGAAGAGACTGAACCCACTCTGTCAATATAACAAACACAGAGAAGATCAGATTGACCCCACTCTATGAATGTAACATACCCAGGGAAGAGCAGACTAAGCGCAATCTTTCAATGTAACACACCCAGGGAAGAGCAGACTGACCCCACTCTGTCAATGTAACACACCCAGGGAAGAGCAGACTGACCTCACACTGTCATTGTATCACACCCAGGGAAGATCAGACTGACCCCACTCTGTCAATGTAACACACCCAGGGAAGATCAGACTGACCCCACTCTGTCAATGTTACATACCCAGGGAAGAGCAGACTGACCACAATCTGTCAATGTAACACACCCAGGTAAGAGCAGACTGACCACACTCTATCAAAGTAACGCACCCAGGGAAGAATAGACAGACCCCACTCTGTCAATGTAACACAGACAGGGAAGATCAGACTGACCCCACTCTGTCAATGTAACAGACCCAGGGAAGAGCAGACTGACATCACACTGTCAATGTAACACACCCAGGGAAGAGTAGACTGACCCCACTCTGTCAATGTAACACACCCAGGGAAGAGCAGACTGATCCCATTCTGTCAATGTAACACACCCATGGAAGAGCAGACTGACCCCACACTGTCATTGTAACCCACACAGGGAAGACCAGACTGACCCCACTCTGTCAATGTATCCCACCCAGGGAAGATCAGACTGACCTCACTCTGTCAATGTAACGCACCCAGGGAAGAATAGACAGACCCCACTCTGTCAATGTAACACAGACAGGGAAGATCAGACTGACCCCACTCTGTCAATGTAACAGACCCAGGGAAGAGCAGACTGACATCACACTGTCAATGTAACACACCCAGGGAAGAGTAGACTGACCCCACTCTGTCAATGTAACACACCCAGGGAAGAGCAGACTGATCCCATTCTGTCAATGTAACACACCCATGGAAGAGCAGACTGACCCCACACTGTCATTGTAACCCACACAGGGAAGACCAGACTGACCCCACTCTGTCAATGTATCCCACCCAGGTAAGAGCAGACTGACCACACTCTATCAAAGTAACGCACCCAGGGAAGAATAGACAGACCCCACTCTGTCAATGTAACACAGACAGGGAAGATCAGACTGACCCCACTCTGTCAATGTAACAGACCCAGGGAAGAGCAGACTGACATCACACTGTCAATGTAACACACCCAGGGAAGAGTAGACTGACCCCACTCTGTCAATGTAACACACCCAGGGAAGACCAGACTGACCCCACTCTGTCATTGTAACCCACCCAGGGAAGACCAGACTGACCCCACTCTGTCAATGTAACCCACCCAGGTTAAAAAAAAACAGACTGAACCCACACTGTCAATGTAACACACCCAGGGAAGAGCACACTGACCTCACTCGGTCAATTACCACACCCAGTGAATAGCAGACTGACCTCACTCTGTCAATGTAACACACTCAGGGAAGAACAGACTGACCCCACTCTGTCAGTGTAACACACCCAGGGAAGAGCAGACTGACCCCACTCTGTCAATGTAACACACCCAGGGAAGAGCAGACTGACTGCAATCTGTCAATGTAACACACCCAGGGAAGACCAGACTGACCCCACTCTGTCAATGTAACCCACCCAGGGAAGATCAGACTGACCTCACTCTGTCAATGTAACACACCCAGGGAAGAACACACTGACCACCCTCAGTCAATGAATCACAACCAGCGAAGAGCAGACTGACCCCACTCTGTCATTGTAACCCACCCAGGGAAGACCAATCTGACCCCACACTGTCAAAGTAACCCACCCAGGTAAAAAAAAACAGACTGAACCCACACTGTCAATGTAACACACCCAGGGAAGAGCACACTGACCTCACTCGGTCAATTACCACGCCCAGTGAATAGCAGACTGACCTCACTCTGTCAATGTAACACACTCAGGGAAGAACAGACTGACCCCACTCTGTCAGTGTAACACACCCAGGGAAGAGCAGACTGAACCCACTCTGTTAGTGTAACACACCCAGGGAAGAGCAGACTGACTGCAATCTGTCAATGTAACACACCCAGGGAAGACCAGATGACCCCACTCTGTCAATGTAACACACCCAGGGAAGACCAGACTGACCCCACAATGTCAATGTAACACACCCAGGGAAGAGCAGACTGACCCCACTCTGTCAGTGTAACACACTCAGGGAAGAGCAGACTGACCCCACTCTGTCAATGTAACGCAACCAGGGAAGACCAGACTGACCCCACTCTGTCAATGTAACCAACCCAGCGAAGACCAGACTGACCCCACTCTGTCAATGTAACACAAACAGGGAAGACCAGACTGAACCCACACTGTCAATGTTACACACACAGTGAATAGCAGAATGACCTCACTCTGTCAATGTAACACACCCAGGGAAGAGCACACTGACCACACTCTGTCAATGTACCACACCCAGTGAAGAGCAGACTGACCCGACTCTGTCAGTGTAACACCCCCAGGGAAGAGCAGACTGACCCCACTCTGTCAATGTAACACACCCAGTGAATAGCAGACTGACCTCACTCTGTCAATGTAACACACCCAGGGAAGAACAGACTGAACCCACTCTGTCAATATTACACACCCAGAGAAGATCAGATTGGCCCCACTCTATCAATGTAACATACCAAGGGAAGAGCAGACAGAGCGCAATCTGTCAATGTAACACACCCAGGGAAGAGCAGACTGACCTCACTCTGTCAATGTAACACACACAGGGAAGAACACACTGACCCCACTCAGTCAATGAATCACAACCAGCGAAGAGCAGACTGACCCCACTCTGTCATTGTAACCCACCCAGGGAAGACCCGACTGACCTCACTCTGTCAATGTAACCCACCCAGGTAAAACAAAACAGACTGAACCCACACTGTCAATGGAACACACCCAAGGAAGAGCACACTGACCTCACTCGGTCAATTACCACACCCAGTCAATAGCAGACTGACCTCACTCTGTCAATGTAACACACTCAGGGAAGAACAGACTGACCCCACTCTGTCAGTGTAACACACCCAGGGAAGAGCAGACTGGCCCAACTCTGTCAATGTAACACACGCAGGGAAGAGCAGACTGACTGCAATCTGTCAATGTAACACACCCAGGGAAGACCAGACTGACCCCACTCTGTCAATGTAACACACCCAGGGAAGAACAGACTGACCTCACTCTGTCAATGTAACACACACAGGGAAGAAGACACTGACCCCACTCAGTCAATGAATCACAACCAGCGAAGAGCAGACTGACCCCACTCTGTCATTGTAACCCACCCAGGGAAGACCAGACTGACCCCACTCTGTCAATGTAACCCACCCAGGTAAAACAAAACAGACTGAACCCACACTGTCAATGTAACACACCCAGGGAAGAGCACACTGACCTCACTCGGTCCATTACCACACCCAGTGAATAGCAGACTGACCTCACTCTGTCAATGTAACACACTCAGGGAAGAACACACTGACCCCACTCTGTCAGTGTAACACACCCAGGGAAGAGCAGACTGACCCAACTCTGTCAATGTAACACACGCAGGGAAGAGCAGACTGACTGCAATCTGTCAATGTAACACACCCAGGGAAGACCAGACTGACCCCACTCTGTCAATGTAACACACCCAGGGAAGACCAGACTGACCCCACAATGTCAATGTAACACACCCAGGGAAGAGCAGACTGACCCCACTCTGTCAATGTAACACAACCAGGGAAGACCAGCCTGACCCCACTCTGTCAACGTAACGAACCCAGGGAAGACCAGACTGACCCCACTCTGTCAATGTAACACACACAGGGAAGACCAGACTGACCCCACACTCTCAATGTAACACACCCAGAGAAGAGCAGACTAACCCCACTCTGTCAGTGTAACACAACCAGGGAAGAGCAGACTGACCCCACTCTGTCAATGTAACACAACCAGGGAAGACCAGACTGACCCCACTCTAACAATGTAACCCAAACAGGGAAGACCAGACTGACCCCACTCTGTCAATGTAACCCACCCAGGGAAGAACAGACTGACCCCACACGGTCAATGTAACACACCCAGGGAAGAGCAGACTGACCCAACTCTGTCAATGTAACACACCCAGGGAAGAGCAGACTGACCTCACACTGTCATTGTATCACACCCAGGGAAGATCAGACTGACCCCACTCTGTCAATGTAATACACCCAGGGAAGAGCAGACTGACCACACTCTGTCAATGTAACACACCCAGGAAAGAGCAGACTGACCCCACACTGTCAATGTAACACACCCAGGGAAGAGCAGACTGACCCCACTCTGTCAATGTAACACACCCAGGGAAGAGCAGACTGACCTCACATTGTCATTGTATCACACCCAGGGAAGATCAGACTGACCCCACTCTGTCAATGTAATACACCCAGGGAAGAGCAGACTAACCACACTCTGTCAATGTAACACAACCAGGAAAGTGCAGACAGACCCCACACTGTCAATGTAACACACCCAGGGAAGAGCAGACTGACCCCACTCTGTCAATGTAACACACCCAAGGAAGAGCAGACTGACCCGACTGTATCAATGTAACACAACCAGGGAAGACCAGACTGACCCCACTCTGTCAATCTAACCCTCCCAGGGAACAGCAGACTGACCTCACTCTGTCAATGTAACACACCCAGGGTAGAACAGACTGACCACACTCTGTCAACGTAACACACCCAGGGAAGAGCAGACTGACCCAGTCTGTCATTGTAACCCACCCAGGGAAGACCAGACTGACCCCACTCTGTCAATGTAACACACACAGGGAAGAGCAGACTGACCCCGCTCTGTCAATGTCACACACCCAGGGAAGAGAAGTACGACCTGACTCTGTCAGTGTAACACACCCAGGGAAGAGCAGACTGAACCCACTCTGTTAATGTTACACACAGAGTGAATAGCAGAATGACCTCACTCTGTCAATGTAACACACCCAGGGAAGAGCAGACTGACCACACTCTGTCAATGTACCACACCCAGTGAAGAGCAGACTGACCTCACTCTGTCAATGTAACACAACCAGGGAAGAACAGACTGAACCCACTCTGTCAACATTACACGCCCAGAGAAGATCAGATTGACCCCACTCTATCAATGTAACATACCAAGGGAAGAGCAGACTGAACGCAATCTGTCAATGTAACACAGCCAGGGAAGAGCAGACTGACCACACTCTGTCAATGTAACACACACAGGGAAGACCAGACTGACCCCACTCTGTCATTGTCACACACCCAGGGAAGAGCCGACTAACCCCACTCTGTCAATGTAACACACCCAGGGAAGAGCAGACTGACCACACTCTGTCAATGCAGCACACCCAGGGAACAGCAGACTGACCCGACTCGGTCAATGTACCACACCCAGTGAAGAGCAGACTGACCCGACTCTGTCAGTGTAACACACCCATGGAAGAGCAGACTGACCACACACTGTCAATGTACCAGACAGAGGGAACAGCAGACTGACCCGACTCGGTCAATGGACCACACACAGTGAAGAGCAGACTGACCCGACTCTGGCAGTGTAACACACCCATGGAAGAGCAGACTGACCCCACTCTGTCACTGTAACACACACAGTGAATAGCAGACTGACCTCACTCTGTCAATGTAACACACCCAGGGAAGAACAGACTGAACCCACTCTGTCAATATAACACACCCAGAGAAAATCAGATTGACCCCACTCTATGAATGTAACATACCCAGGGAAGAGCAGACTGAGCGCAATCTGTCAATGTAACACACCCAGGGAAGAGCAGACTGACCCCACTCTGTCAAAGCAACTCACCCAGTGATTAGCAGACTGACCTCACTCTGTCAATGTCACACACCCAGGGAAGAGCAGACTGAACCCACTCTGTCAATATAACACACCCAGTGATTAGCAGACGGACCCCACTCTGTCAATGTAACACACCCAGGGAAGAGCAGACTGACCGCAATCTGTCAATGTAACACAGCCAGGGAAGAGTAGACTGACCACACTCTGTCAATGTAACACACAGGGAAGACCAGACTGACCACACTCTGTCAATGTAACACACCCAGGAAAGAGCAGACTGACCTCACTCTGCCAATGTAACACACCCAGTGAAGAACAGACTGAACCCACTCTGTCAATATTACACACCCAGAGAAGATCAGATTGACCCAACTCTATCAATGTAACATACCAAGGGAAGAGCAGACTGACCGCAATCTGTCATTGTCACACACCCAGGGAAGAGCCGACTGACCCCACTCTGTCAATATAACACACACAGGGAAGAGCAGACTGACCTCACACTGTCAATGTAACACACCCAGGGAAGAGCACACTGACCCCATTCTGTCAATGTAATCCCCCAGTGAAGAGCAGACTGACCCCACTCTGTCAATGTCACACACCCAGGGAAGAGCAGACTGACCACACTCTGTCAATGTAACACACCCAAGGAAGAGCAGACTGACCCGACTCTATCAATGAAACACAACCAGGGAAGACCAGACTTACCCCACTCTGTCAATGTAACCCACCCAGGGCAGAGCAGTCTGACATCACTCTGTCAATGTAACACAACCAGGGAAGAACAGACTGACCCAGTCTGTCATTGTAACCCACCCAGGGTAGACCAGACTGACCCCACTCTGTCAATGTAACACACACAGGGAAGAGCAGACTGACCCCACTCTGTCAATGTCACACACCCAGGGAAGACTAGACTGACCACACTCTGTCAATGTAACACACCCAGGAAAGAGCAGACTGACCTCACTCTGCCAATGTAACACACCCAGGGAAGAACAGACTGAACCCACTCTGTCAATATTACACACCCAGAGAAGATCAGATTGACCCCACTCTATCAATGTAACATACCAAGGGAAGAGCAGACTGACCGCAATCTTTCAATGTAACACAGCCAGGGATGAGCAGACTGACGACACTCGGTCAAAGTAACACACCCAGGGAAGAATAGACAGACCCCACTCTGCCAATGTAAGCCACCAGGGAAGAGCAGACTGACCTCAAACTGTCAATATAACACACGCAGGGAAGAGCAGACTGACCACAATCTGTCAATGTACCACACCCAGTGAAGAGCAGACTGACCCCACTCTTTCAATGTAACACACCCAGTGAATAGCAGACTGACCTCACTCTGTCAATGTCACACACTCAGGGAAGAGCAGACTGACCCCACTCTGTCAATGTAACACACCCAGGGAAGAGCAGACTGACCCCACTCTGTCAATGTAAAACACCCAGGGAAGAACAGACTGAACACACTCTGTCAATATAACACACCCAGAGAAGATCAGATTGACCCCACTCTATGAATGTAACATACCCAGGGAAGAGCAGACTGAGCGCAATCTGTCAATGTAACACACCCAGGGAAGAGCAGACTGACCCCACTCTGTCAATGTAACACACCCAGTGAATAGCAGACTGACCCCACTCTGTCAATGTCACACAACCAGGGAAGAACAGACGGAAAGCACTCTGTCAATATAACACAGCCAGAGAAGATGAGATTGGCCCCACTCTATCAACGTAACATACTCAGGGAAGAGTAGACTGACCTCATACTGTCAATTTAACAAACCCAGGGAAGAGCAGACTGACCTCACACTGTCAATGTAACAGACCCAGAAAGAGCAGACTGACCCCACTCTGTCAATGTAACACACCCAAGGAAGAGCAGACTGACCCGACTCTATCAATGTAATAGAACCAGGGAAGACCAGACTGACCCCACTCTGTCAATGTAACCCACCCAGGGCAGAGCAGACTGACCTCACTCTGTCAATGTTCCACACGCAGGGAAGAACAGAATGACCCAGACTGTCATTGTAACCCACCCAGGGAAGACCAGACTGACCCCACTCTGTCAATGTAACACACACAGGGAAGAGCAGACTGACCCCACTCTGTCAATGTAACACACCCAGGGAAGAGCAGACAGACCACACTCTGTCAATGTAACACACCCAGGAAAGAGCAGACTGACCACACTCTGTCAATATACCACACCCAGGGAACAGCAGACTGACCCGAATCGGTCAATGTACCACACCCAGTGAAGAGCAGACTGACCCGACTCTGTCAGTGTAACACATCCAAAGAAGAGCAGACTGACCCCACTCTGTCAATGTAACACACCCAGGGAAGAGCAGACTGACCACACTCTGTCAATGTACCAGACTCAGGGAACAGCAGACTGACCCGACTCGGTCAATGTACCACACACAGTGATGAACAGACTGACCCGACTCTGGCAGTGTAACTCACCCATGGAAGAGCAGACTGACCCCACTCTGTCAATGTAACACACCCAGTGAATAGCAGACTGACCTCACTCTTTCAATGTAACACACCCAGGGAAGAACAGACTGAACCCACTCTGTCAATATAACACACCCAGAGAAGATCAGATTGACCCCACTCTATCAATGTAACATACCCAGGGAAGAGCAGACTGAGCGCAATCTGTCAATATAACACACCCAGTGAATAGCAGACTGACCTCACTCTGTCAATATAACACACCCGGAGAAGATCAGATTGACCCGACTCGGTCAATGTCCCACACCCAGTGAAGAGCAGACTGACCCCACTCTGTCAATGTAACACACCCAAGGAAGAGCAGACTGACCCGACTCTATCAATGTAACACAACCAGGGAAGACCAGACTGACCCCACTCTGTCAATGTAACGCACCCAGGGCAGAGCAGACTGACCTCACTCTGTCAATGTAACACACCCAGGGAAGAACAGACTGGCCCAGTCTGTCATTGTAACCCACCCAGGGAAGACCAGACTGACCCCACTCTGTCAATGTAACACACACAGGGAAGAGCAGACTGACCACACTCTGCAATGAAACACACCCAGGAAAGAACAGAATGACCACACTCTGTCAATGTAACACACCCAGGGAAGACAAGACTGACCCCACTCTGTCAATGTAACACACCCAGGGAAGAGCAGACTGACCACACTCTGTCAATGAACCACACCCAGTGAACAGCAGACTGACCCGACTTTGTCAGTGTAACACACCCAGGGAAGAGCAGACTGACCCCACTCTGTCAATGTAACATACCCAGGAAAGAGCAGACTGACCGCAATCTGTCAATGTAACACACCCAGGTAAGAGCAGACTGACCACACTCTGTCAAAGTAACACACCCAGGGAAGAATAGACAGACCCCACTCTGTCAATGTAACACAGCCAGGGAAGATCAGACTGACCGCATTCTGTCAATGTAACACACCCATGGAAGAGCAGACTGACCCCACACTGTCATTGCAACCCACCCAGGGAAGACCAGACTGACCCCGCTCTGTCAATGTAACCCACCCATGGAAGATCAGACAGACATCACTCTGTCAATGTAACACACCCAGGGAAGAACACACTGACCCCACTCAGTCAATGAATCACAACCAGCGAAGAGCAGACTGACCCCACTCTGTCATTGTAGCCCACCCAGGGAAGACCAGACTGACCCCACTCTGTCAATGTATACCACCCAGGTAAAAAAAAAACAGACTGAACCCACACTGTCAATGTAACACACCCAGGGAAGAGCACACTGAACTCACTCGGTCAATTACCACACCTAGTGAATAGAAGACTGACCCCACACTCTCAATGTAACACACCCAGGGAAGAGCTGACTGACCCCACTCTGTCAATGTAACACACCCAGGGAAGAGCAGACTGACTGCAATCTGTAAATGTAACACACCCAGGGAAGACCAGACTGACCCCACTCTGTCAATGTAACACACCCAGGGAACAACAGACTGACCGCATTCTGTCAATGTAACACACACAGGGAAGAACACACTGACCCCACTCAGTCAATGAATCATAACCAGCGAAGAGCAGACTGACCCCACTCCGTCATTGTAACCCACCCAGGGAAGACCAGACTGACCCCACTCTGTCAATGTAACCCACCCAGGTAAAAGAAAACAGACTGAACCCACACTGTCAATGTAACACACCAAGGGAAGAGCACACTGACCTCACTCGGTCAATTACCACACCCAGTGAATAGCAGACTGACCTCACTCTGTCAATGTAACACACTCAGGGAAGAACAGACTGACCCCACTCTGTCAGTGTAACACACACAGGGAAGAGCAGACTGACCCGACTCTATCAATGAAACACAACCAGGGAAGACCAGACTGACCCCACTCTGTCAATGTAACCCACCCAGGGCAGAGCAGACTGACATCACTCTGTCAATGTAACACAACCAGGGAAGAACAGACTGACCCAGTCTGTCATTGTAACTCACCCAGGGATGACCAGACTGACCCCACTCTGTCAATGTAACACACACAGGGAAGAGCAGACTGACCCCACTCTGTCAATGTCACACACCCAGGGAAGAGCAGACTGACCCCACTCTGTCAATGTAACACAACCAGGGAAGACCAGCCTGACCCCACTCTGTCAACGTAACCAATCCAGGGAAGACCAGACTGACCCCACTCTGTCAATGTAACACACGCAGGGAGGACCAGACTGACCCCACTCTGTCAATGTAACACACCCAGGGAAGAGCAGACTGACCCCACTCTGTCAGTGTAACACAACCAGGGAAGAGCAGACTGACCCCACTCTGTCAATGTAACACACCCAATGAATAGCAGACTGACCTCACTCTTTCAATGTAACACACCCAGGGAAGAACAGACTGGACCCACTCTGTCAATATAACACACCCAGAGAATATCAGATTGACCCGACTCGGTCAATGTCCCACACCCAGTGAAGAGCAGACTGACCCCACTCTGTCAATGTAACACACGCAAGGAAGAGCAGACTGACCCGACTCTATCAATGTAACACAACCAGGGAAGACCAGACTGACCCCACTCTGTCAATGTAACGCACCCAGGGCAGAGCAGACTGACCTCACTCTGTCAATGTAACACACCCAGTGAATAGCAGACTGACCTCACTCTGTCAATGTCACACACCCAGGGAAGAACAGACTGAACGCACTCTGTCAATATAACACACCCGGAGAAGATCAGATTGACCCGACTCGGTCAATGTCCCACACCCAGTGAAGAGCAGACTGACCCCACTCTGTCAATGTAACACACGCAAGGAAGAGCAGACTGACCCGACTCTATCAATGTAACACAACCAGGGAAGACCAGACTGACCCCACTCTGTCAATGTAACGCACCCAGGGCAGAGCAGACTGACCTCACTCTGTCAATGTAACACACCCAGGGAAGAACAGACTGACTCCACTCAGTCAATGTAATCCACCCAGGGAAGAGCAGACTGACCACACACTGTCAATGTACCACACCCTGGGAACAGCAGACTGACCCCACTCTGTCAATGTAACACACCCAGTGAATAGCAGACTGACCTCACTCTGTCAATGGAATACACCCAGGGAAGTACAGACTGAACCCACTCTGTCAATATAACACACCCAGAGAAAATCAGATTGACCCCACTCTATGAATGTAACATACCCAGGGAAGAGCAGACTAAGCGCAATCTGTCAATGTAACACACCCACGGAAGAGCAGACTGACGGCAATCTGTCAATGTCACACACCCAGTGAATAGCAGACTGACCTCACTTTGTCAATGTCACACACCCAGGGAAGAACAGACTGAACGTACTCTGTCAATATAACACACCCAGAGAAGATCAGATTGACCCTACTCTATCAATATAACATACTCTGGGAAGAGCAGACTGACCGCAATCTGTCAATATAACCCACCCAGGGAAGAGCAGACTGACCACTCTCTATCAAAGTAACACACCAGGGAAGAATAGACAGACCCCACTCTGTCAATTAAAATCACCGGGGAAGAGTATACTGACCTCATACTGTCAATGTAACACACCCAGGGAAGAACAGACTGACCTCATACTGTCAATGTAACAGACCCTGGGAAGAGCAGACTGACCCCAGTCTGTCAATGTAACACACCCAGGGAAGAGCAGACTGACCCCACTCTGTCAATGTAACACACCCAAGGAAGAGCAGACTGACCCGACTGTATCAATGTAACACAACCGGGGAAGACCAGCCTGACCCCACTCTGTCAATCTAACCATCCCAGGGAAGAGCAGACTGACCTCACTCTGTCAATGTAACACACCCAGGGAAGAACAGACTGACCCCACTCTGTCAACGTAACACACCCAGGGAAGAGCAGACTGACCCAGTCTGTCATTGTAACCCACCCAGGGAAGACCAGACTGACCCCACTCTGTCAATGTAACACACACAGGGAAGACCAGACTGACCCCGCTCTGTCAATGTCACACACAGGGAAGAGAAGTACGACCCGACTCTGTCAGTGTAACACACCCAGGGAAGAGCAGACTGAACCCACTCTGTCAATGTTACACACCCAGTGAATAGCAGACTGACCTCACTCTGTCAATGTAACACACCCAGGGAAGAGCAGACTGACCACACTCTGTCAATGTACCACACCCAGGGAACAGCAGACTGAACCGACTCGGTCAATGTACCACACCCAGTGAAGAGCAGACTGACCTCACTCTGTCAATGTAACACACCCAGGGAAGAACAGACTGAACCCACTCTGTCAATATTACACACCCAGAGAAGATCAGATTGACCCCACTCTATCAATGTAACATACCAAGGGAAGAGCAGACTGAACGCAATCTGTCAATGTAACACAGCCAGGGAAGAGCAGACTGACCGCACTCTGTCAATGTAACACACACAGGGAAGACCAGACTGACCCCACTCTGTCAATGTAACACACCCAGGGAAGAGCAGACTGAACCCACTCTGTTAATGTAACACACCCAGTGAATAGCAGACTGACCTCACTCTGTCAATGTAACACACCCAGGGAAGAGCAGACTGACCACACTCTGTCAATGTACCACACCCAGGGAACAGCAGACTAACCCGACTCGGTCAATGTACCACACCCAGTGAAGAGCAGACTGACCCGACTCTGTCAGTGTAACACACCCAGGGAAGAGCAGAGTGACCCCACTCTGTCAATGTAACACACCCAGGGAAGAGCAGACTGACCACACTCTGTCAATGTACCAGACAGAGGGAACAGCAGACTGACCCGACTCGGTCAATGTACCACACCCAGTGAAGAGCAGACTGACCCGACTCTGGCAGTGTAACACACCCATGGAAGAGCAGACTGACCCCACTCTGTCACTGTAACACACCCAGTGAATAGCAGACTGACCTCACTCTGTCAATGTAACACACCCAGGGAAGAACAGACTGAACCGAATCTGTCAATATAACACACCCAGAGAAGATCAGATTGACCCCACTCTATTAATGTAACATACCCAGGGAAGAGCAGACTGAGCGCAATCTGTCAATGTAACACACCCAGGGAAGAGCAGACTGACCCGACTCTGTCAAAGTAACTCACCCAGTGATTAGCAGACTGACCTCACTCTGTCAATGTCACACACCCAGGGAAGAGCAGACTGAACCCACTCTGTCAATATAACACACCCAGGGAAGATCAGACTGACCCGACTCTATCAATGTAACAGACCCAGGGAAGAGCAGACTGACCTCACACTGTCAATGTAACACACCCAGTGAATAGCAGACTGACATCACTCTGTCAATGTAACACACCCAGGGAAGAGCAGACTGACCGCAATCTGTCAATGTAACACAGCCAGGGAAGAGCAGACTGACCACACTCTGTCAACGTAACACACACAGGGAAGACCAGACTGACCCCACTCTGTCATTGTCACACACCCAGGGAAGAGCCGACTGACCCCATTCTGTCAATGTAACACACCCAGGGAAGAGCAGACTGACCTCACACTGTCAATGTAACAGACCCAGGGAAGAGCAGACTGACCCCATTCTGTCAATGTAACCCACCCAGTGAAGAGCAGACTGACTCAACTCTGTCAATGCAACACAGCCAGGGAAGAGCAGACTGACCAAACTCTGTCAATGTAACTCACACAGGGAAGACCAGACTGACCCCACTCTGTCATTGTCACACACCCAGGGAAGAGCCGACTGACCCCACTCTGTCAATGTAACACACCCAGGGAAGAGCAGACTGACCTCACACTGTCAATGTAACAGACCCAGCGAAGAGCAGACTGACACCATTCTGTCAATGTAACCCACCCAGTGAAGAGCAGACTGACCCCACTCTGTCAATGTCACACACCCAGGGAAGAGCAGACTGACCACACTCTGTCAATGTAACACACCCAAGGAAGAGCAGACTGACCAGACTCTATCAATGAAACACAACCAGGGAAGACCAGACTGACCCCACTCTGTCAATGTAACCCACCCAGGGCAGAGCAGACTGACATCACTCTGTCAATGTAACACAACCAGGGAAGAACCGACTGACCCAGTCTGTCATTGTAACCCACCCAGGGAAGACCAGACTGACCCCACTCTGTCAATGTAACACACACAGGGAAGAGCAGACTGACCCCACTCTGTCAATGTCACACACCCAGGGAAGAGCAGACTGACCACACTCTGTCAATGTAACACACCCAGGAAAGAGCAGACTGACCACACTCTGTCAATGTAACATACCCAGGGAAGACAAAACTGACCCCACTCTGTCAATGTAACACACCCAGGGAAGAGGAGACTGACCACACTCTGTCAATGAACCACACCCAGTGAACAGCAGACTGACCCGACTCTGTCAGTGTAACACACCCAGGGAAGAGCAGACTGACCTCACTCTGTCAATGGAACACACCCAGGGAAGAACAGACTGAACCCAATCTGTCAATATTACACACCCAGAGAAGATCAGATTGACCCCACTCTATCAATGTAACATACCAAGGGAAGAGCCGACTGACCGCAATCTGTCAATGTAACACAGCCAGGGAAGAGCATACTGACCACACTCGATCAAAGTAACACGCCCAGGGAAGAATAGACAGAACTCACTCTGTCATTGTCACACACCCAGGGAAGAGCCGACTGACCCCACTCTGTCAATGTAACACACCCAGGGAAGAGCAGACTGACCTCACTCTGTTAATGTAACACACCCAGGGAAGAGCAGACTGAACCCACTCTGTCAATATAACACACCCAGGGAAGATCAGACTGACCCCACTCTGTCAATGTAACAGACCCAGGGAAGAGCAGACTGACCTCACACTGTCAATGTAACACACCCAGTGAATAGCAGACTGACATCACTCTGTCAATGTAACACACCCAGGGATGAGCAGACTGACCGCAATCTGTCAATGTAACACAGCCAGGGAAGAGCAGACTGACCACACTCTATCAAAGTAACACACCCAGGGAAGAATAGACAGACCCCACTCTGTCAATGTAACACACCCAGTGAATAGCAGACTGACATCACTCTGTCAGTGGAACACACCCAGGGAAGAGCAGACTGAACCCACTCTCTCAATATCACACACCCAGGGAAGATCAGACTGACCCGACTCTGTCAATGTAACATACCCAGGGAAGAGCAGACTGACCTCACACTGTCAATGTAACACACCCAGTGAATAGCAGACTGACATCACTCTGTCAATGTAACACACACAGGGAAGACCAGACTGACCCCACTCTGTCATTGTCACACACACAGGGAAGAGCCGACTGACCCCACTCTGTCAATGTAACACACCCAGGGAAGAGCAGACTGACCTCACACTGTCAATGTAACACACCCAGGGAAGAGCAGATTGACCCCATTCTGTCAATGTAACCCACGCAGGGAAGAGCAGACTGACCACACTCTGTCAATGTACCACACCGAGGGAAGAGCAGACTGACCCGACTCGGTCAATGTCCCACACCCAGTGAAGAGCAGACTGACCCGACTCTGTCAGTGTAACACACCCAGGGAGGAGCAGACTGAACTCACACTGTCAATGTAACACACCCAGGGAAGAGCAGACTGAACACACTCTGTCAATGTACCACACCCAGGGAACAGCAGACTGACCTGACTCGGTCAATGTACCACACCCAGTGAAGAGCAGACTGACCCGACTCTGTCAGTGTAACACACCCAGGGAAGAGCAGACTGACCCCACTCTGTCAATTGAACACATCCAGTGAATAGCAGACTGACCACACTCTGTCAATGTAACACACCCAGGGAAGAACAGACTGAACGCACTCTGTCAATATAACACACCCAGAGAAGATCAGATTGACCCCACGCTATCAATGTAACATCCTCAGGGAAGAGCAGACTGACCGCAATCTGTCAATATAACACACCCAGGGAAGAGCAGACTGACCACACTCTATCAAAGTAACACACCCAGGGAAGAATGGACAGACCCCACTCTGTCAATGTAAGCCACCAGGGAAGAGTAGAATGACCTCATACTGTCAATGTAACACACCCAGGGAAGAGCAGACTGACCTCACACTGTCAATATAACAGACCCAGGGAAGAGCAGACTGACCCCACTCTGTCAATGTAACACACCCAGGGAAGAGCAGACTGACCCCACTCTGTCAATGTAACACACCCAAGGAAGAGCAGACTGACCCGACTCTATCAATGTAACACAACCAGCGAAGAGCCGACTGACACTACTCTGTCAATGCAACTCACCCAGGGAAGAGTAGACTGGCCCCACTCTGTCAATGTAACACACCGAGGGAGGAGGTGACTTACCGCAATCTGTCAATGTAACACACCCAGTGAATAGCAGACTGACCTCACTCTGTCAATGTAACACACCCAGGGAAGAGCAGACTGACCCCACTCTGTCAGTGTAACACACCCAGGGAAGAGCAGACTGACCCCACTCTGTCAATGTAACACACCCAGGGAAGAGCAGACTGACTGCAATCTGTCAATGTACCAGACAGAGGGAACAGCAGACTGACCCGACTCGGTCAATGTACCACACCCAGTGAAGAGCAGACTGACCCGACTCTGGCAGTGTAACACACCCATGGAAGAGCAGACTGACCCCACTCTGTCACTGTAACACACACAGTGAATAGCAGACTGACCTCACTCTGTCAATGGAACACACCCAGGGAAGAACAGACTGAACCGACTCTGTCAATATAACACACCCAGAGAAGATCAGATTGAACCCACTCTATGAATGTAACATACCCAGGGAAGAGCAGACTGAGCGCAATCTGTCAATGTAACACACCCAGGGAAGAGCAGACTGACCCGACTCTGTCAAAGTAACTCACCCAGTGATTAGCAGACTGACCTCACTCTGTCAATGTCACACACCCAGGGAAGAGCAGACTGAACCCACTCTGTCAATATAACACACCCAGGGAAGATCAGACTGACCCCACTCTGTCAATGTAACAGACCCAGGGAAGAGCAGACTGACCTCACACTGTCAATGTAACACACCCAGTGAATAGCAGACTGACATCACTCTGTCAATGTAACACACCCAGGGAAGAGCAGACTGACCGCAATCTGTCAATGTAACACAGCCAGGGAAGAGCAGACTGACCACACTCTGTCAATGTAACACACACAGGGAAGACCAGACTGACCCCACTCTGTCATTGTCACACACCCAGGGAAGAGCCGACTGACCCCATTCTGTCAATGTAACACACCCAGGGAAGAGCAGACTGACCTCACACTGTCAATGTAACAGACCCAGTGAAGAGCAGACTGACCCCATTCTGTCAATGTAACCCACCCAGTGAAGAGCAGACTGACCCCACTCTGTCAATGTAACACAGCCAGGGAAGAGCAGACTGACCACACTCTGTCAATGTAACTCACACAGGGAAGACCAGACTGACCCCACTCTGTCATTGTCACACACCCAGGGAAGAGCCGACTGACCCCACTCTGTCAATGTAACACACACAGGGAAGAGCAGACTGACCTCACACTGTCAATGTAACAGACCCAGCGAAGAGCAGACTGACCCCATTCTGTCAATGTAACCCACCCAGTGAAGAGCAGATTGACCCCACTCTGTCAATGTCACACACCCAGGGAAGAGCAGACTGACCACACTCTGTCAATGTAACACACCCAATGAAGAGCAGACTGACCAGACTCTATCAATGAAACACAACCAGGGAAGACCAGACTGACCCCACTCTGTCAATGTAACCCACCCAGGGCAGAGCAGACTGACATCACTCTGTCAATGTAACACAACCAGGGAAGAACAGACTGACCCAGTCTGTCATTGTAACCCACCCAGGGAAGACCAGACTGACCCCACTCTGTCAATGTAACACACACAGGGAAGGGCAGACTGACCCCACTCTGTCAATGTCACACACCCAGGGAAGAGCAGACTGACCACACTCTGTCAATGTAACACACCCAGGAAAGAGCAGACTGACCACACTCTGTCAATGTAACATACCCAGGGAAGACAAAACTGACCCCACTCTGTCAATGTAACACACCCAGGGAAGAGCAGTACGACCCCACTCAGTCAATGTAACACACCCAGGGAAGAGGAGACTGACCACACTCTGTCAATGAACCACACCCAGTGAACAGCAGACTGACCCGACTCTGTCAGTGTAACACACCCAGGGAAGAGCAGACTGACCTCACTCTGTCAATGGAACACACCCAGGGAAGAACAGACTGAACCCAATCTGTCAATATTACACACCCAGAGAAGATCAGATTGACCCCACTCTATCAATGTAACATACCAAGGGAAGAGCCGACTGACCGCAATCTGTCAATGTAACACAGCCAGGGAAGAGCATACTGACCACACTCGATCAAAGTAACACGCCCAGGGAAGAATAGACAGAACCCACTCTGTCATTGTCACACACCCAGGGAAGAGCCGACTGACCCCACTCTGTCAATGTAACACACCCAGGGAAGAGCAGACTGACCTCACTCTGTTAATGTAACACACCCAGGGAAGAGCAGACTGAACCCACTCTGTCAATATAACACACCCAGGGAAGATCAGACTGACCCCACTCTGTCAATGTAACAGACCCAGGGAAGAGCAGACTGACCTCACACTGTCAATGTAACACACCCAGTGAATAGCAGACTGACATCACTCTGTCAATGTAACACACCCAGGGATGAGCAGACTGACCGCAATCTGTCAATGTAACACAGCCAGGGAAGAGCAGACTGACCACACTCTATCAAAGTAACACACCCAGGGAAGAATAGACAGACCCCACTCTGTCAATGTAACACACCCAGTGAATAGCAGACTGACATCACTCTGTCAGTGGAACACACCCAGGGAAGAGCAGACTGAACCCACTCTCTCAATATCACACACCCAGGGAAGATCAGACTGACCCGACTCTGTCAATGTAACATACCCAGGGAAGAGCAGACTGACCTCACACTGTCAATGTAACACACCCAGTGAATAGCAGACTGACATCACTCTGTCAATGTAACACACACAGGGAAGACCAGACTGACCCCACTCTGTCATTGTCACACACACAGGGAAGAGCCGACTGACCCCACTCTGTCAATGTAACACACCCAGGGAAGAGCAGACTGACCTCACACTGTCAATGTAACACACCCAGGGAAGAGCAGATTGACCCCATTCTGTCAATGTAACCCACGCAGGGAAGAGCAGACTGAACACACTCTGTCAATGTACCACACCGAGGGAAGAGCAGACTGACCCGACTCGGTCAATGTCCCACACCCAGTGAAGAGCAGACTGACCCGACTCTGTCAGTGTAACACACCCAGGGAGGAGCAGACTGAACTCACACTGTCAATGTAACACACTCAGGGAAGAGCAGACTGAACACACTCTGTCAATGTACCACACCCAGGGAACAGCAGACTGACCTGACTCGGTCAATGTACCACACCCAGTGAAGAGCAGACTGACCCGACTCTGTCAGTGTAACACACCCAGGGAAGAGCAGACTGACCCCACTCTGTCAATTGAACACATCCAGTGAATAGCAGACTGACCACACTCTGTCAATGTAACACACCCAGGGAAGAACAGACTGAACGCACTCTGTCAATATAACACACCCAGAGAAGATCAGATTGACCCCACGCTATCAATGTAACATCCTCAGGGAAGAGCAGACTGACCGCAATCTGTCAATATAACACACCCAGGGAAGAGCAGACTGACCACACTCTATCAAAGTAACACACCCAGGGAAGAATGGACAGACCCCACTCTGTCAATGTAAGCCACCAGGGAAGAGTAGAATGACCTCATACTGTCAATGTAACACACCCAGGGAAGAGCAGACTGACCTCACACTGTCAATATAACAGACCCAGGGAAGAGCAGACTGACCCCACTCTGTCAATGTAACACACCCAGGGAAGAGCAGACTGACCCCACTCTGTCAATGTAACACACCCAAGGAAGAGCAGACTGACCCGACTCTATCAATGTAACACAACCAGCGAAGAGCCGACTGACACTACTCTGTCAATGCAACTCACCCAGGGAAGAGTAGACTGGCCCCACTCTGTCAATGTAACACACCGAGGGAGGAGGTGACTTACCGCAATCTGTCAATGTAACACACCCAGTGAATAGCAGACTGACCTCACTCTGTCAATGTAACACACCCAGGGAAGAGCAGACTGACCCCACTCTGTCAGTGTAACACACCCAGGGAAGAGCAGACTGACCCCACTCTGTCAATGTAACACACCCAGGGAAGAGCAGACTGACTGCAATCTGTCAATGTACCAGACAGAGGGAACAGCAGACTGACCCGACTCGGTCAATGTACCACACCCAGTGAAGAGCAGACTGACCCGACTCTGGCAGTGTAACACACCCATGGAAGAGCAGACTGACCCCACTCTGTCACTGTAACACACACAGTGAATAGCAGACTGACCTCACTCTGTCAATGGAACACACCCAGGGAAGAACAGACTGAACCGACTCTGTCAATATAACACACCCAGAGAAGATCAGATTGAACCCACTCTATGAATGTAACATACCCAGGGAAGAGCAGACTGAGCGCAATCTGTCAATGTAACACACCCAGGGAAGAGCAGACTGACCCGACTCTGTCAAAGTAACTCACCCAGTGATTAGCAGACTGACCTCACTCTGTCAATGTCACACACCCAGGGAAGAGCAGACTGAACCCACTCTGTCAATATAACACACCCAGGGAAGATCAGACTGACCCCACTCTGTCAATGTAACAGACCCAGGGAAGAGCAGACTGACCTCACACTGTCAATGTAACACACCCAGTGAATAGCAGACTGACATCACTCTGTCAATGTAACACACCCAGGGAAGAGCAGACTGACCGCAATCTGTCAATGTAACACAGCCAGGGAAGAGCAGACTGACCACACTCTGTCAATGTAACACACACAGGGAAGACCAGACTGACCCCACTCTGTCATTGTCACACACCCAGGGAAGAGCCGACTGACCCCATTCTGTCAATGTAACACACCCAGGGAAGAGCAGACTGACCTCACACTGTCAATGTAACAGACCCAGTGAAGAGCAGACTGACCCCATTCTGTCAATGTAACCCACCCAGTGAAGAGCAGACTGACCCCACTCTGTCAATGTAACACAGCCAGGGAAGAGCAGACTGACCACACTCTGTCAATGTAACTCACACAGGGAAGACCAGACTGACCCCACTCTGTCATTGTCACACACCCAGGGAAGAGCCGACTGACCCCACTCTGTCAATGTAACACACACAGGGAAGAGCAGACTGACCTCACACTGTCAATGTAACAGACCCAGCGAAGAGCAGACTGACCCCATTCTGTCAATGTAACCCACCCAGTGAAGAGCAGATTGACCCCACTCTGTCAATGTCACACACCCAGGGAAGAGCAGACTGACCACACTCTGTCAATGTAACACACCCAAGGAAGAGCAGACTGACCAGACTCTATCAATGAAACACAACCAGGGAAGACCAGACTGACCCCACTCTGTCAATGTAACCCACCCAGGGCAGAGCAGACTGACATCACTCTGTCAATGTAACACAACCAGGGAAGAACAGACTGACCCAGTCTGTCATTGTAACCCACCCAGGGAAGACCAGACTGACCCCACTCTGTCAATGTAACACACACAGGGAAGAGCAGACTGACCCCACTCTGTCAATGTCACACACCCAGGGAAGAGCAGACTGACCACACTCTGTCAATGTAACACACCCAGGAAAGAGCAGACTGACCACACTCTGTCAATGTAACATACCCAGGGAAGACAAAACTGACCCCACTCTGTCAATGTAACACACCCAGGGAAGAGCAGTACGACCCCACTCAGTCAATGTAACACACCCAGGGAAGAGGAGACTGACCACACTCTGTCAATGAACCACACCCAGTGAACAGCAGACTGACCCGACTCTGTCAGTGTAACACACCCAGGGAAGAGCAGACTGACCTCACTCTGTCAATGGAACACACCCAGGGAAGAACAGACTGAACCCAATCTGTCAATATTACACACCCAGAGAAGATCAGATTGACCCCACTCTATCAATGTAACATACCAAGGGAAGAGCCGACTGACCGCAATCTGTCAATGTAACACAGCCAGGGAAGAGCATACTGACCACACTCGATCAAAGTAACACGCCCAGGGAAGAATAGACAGAACCCACTCTGTCATTGTCACACACCCAGGGAAGAGCCGACTGACCCCACTCTGTCAATGTAACACACCCAGGGAAGAGCAGACTGACCTCACTCTGTTAATGTAACACACCCAGGGAAGAGCAGACTGAACCCACTCTGTCAATATAACACACCCAGGGAAGATCAGACTGACCCCACTCTGTCAATGTAACAGACCCAGGGAAGAGCAGACTGACCTCACACTGTCAATGTAACACACCCAGTGAATAGCAGACTGACATCACTCTGTCAATGTAACACACCCAGGGATGAGCAGACTGACCGCAATCTGTCAATGTAACACAGCCAGGGAAGAGCAGACTGACCACACTCTATCAAAGTAACACACCCAGGGAAGAATAGACAGACCCCACTCTGTCAATGTAACACACCCAGTGAATAGCAGACTGACATCACTCTGTCAGTGGAACACACCCAGGGAAGAGCAGACTGAACCCACTCTCTCAATATCACACACCCAGGGAAGATCAGACTGACCCGACTCTGTCAATGTAACATACCCAGGGAAGAGCAGACTGACCTCACACTGTCAATGTAACACACCCAGTGAATAGCAGACTGACATCACTCTGTCAATGTAACACACACAGGGAAGACCAGACTGACCCCACTCTGTCATTGTCACACACACAGGGAAGAGCCGACTGACCCCACTCTGTCAATGTAACACACCCAGGGAAGAGCAGACTGACCTCACACTGTCAATGTAACACACCCAGGGAAGAGCAGATTGACCCCATTCTGTCAATGTAACCCACGCAGGGAAGAGCAGACTGAACACACTCTGTCAATGTACCACACCGAGGGAAGAGCAGACTGACCCGACTCGGTCAATGTCCCACACCCAGTGAAGAGCAGACTGACCCGACTCTGTCAGTGTAACACACCCAGGGAGGAGCAGACTGAACTCACACTGTCAATGTAACACACCCAGGGAAGAGCAGACTGAACACACTCTGTCAATGTACCACACCCAGGGAACAGCAGACTGACCTGACTCGGTCAATGTACCACACCCAGTGAAGAGCAGACTGACCCGACTCTGTCAGTGTAACACACCCAGGGAAGAGCAGACTGACCCCACTCTGTCAATTGAACACATCCAGTGAATAGCAGACTGACCACACTCTGTCAATGTAACACACCCAGGGAAGAACAGACTGAACGCACTCTGTCAATATAACACACCCAGAGAAGGTCAGATTGACCCCACGCTATCAATGTAACATCCTCAGGGAAGAGCAGACTGACCGCAATCTGTCAATATAACACACCCAGGGAAGAGCAGACTGACCACACTCTATCAAAGTAACACACCCAGGGAAGAATAGACAGACCCCACTCTGTCAAAGTAAGCCACCAGGGAAGAGTAGAATGACCTCATACTGTCAATGTAACACACCCAGGGAAGAGCAGACTGACCTCACACTGTCAATATAACAGACCCAGGGAAGAGCAGACTGACCCCACTCTGTCAATGTAACACACCCAGGGAAGAGCAGACTGACCCCACTCTATCAATGTAACACAACCAGCGAAGAGCCGACTGACACTACTCTGTCAATGCAACTCACCCAGGGAGGAGGTGACTGACCGCAATCTGTCAATGTAACACAGCCAGGGAAGAGCAGACTGACAACATTCGATCAAGGTAACACACCCAGGGAAGAAATGACAGACCCCACTCTGTCAATGTAAGCCACCAGGGAAGAGCAGACTGAGCCCACTCTGTCAATGTAACACACCCAGTGAATAGCAGACTGACCTCACTCTGTCAATGTAACACACCCAGGGAAGAGCAGACTGACCCCACTCTGTCAATGTAACACACCCAGGGAAGAGCAGACTGACCCCACTCAGTCAATGTAACCCACCCAGGGAAGAGCAGACTGACCACACTCTGTCAATGTACCACACCCAGGGAACAGCAGACTGACCCGACTCGGTCAATGTACCACACTCAGTGAAGAGCAGACTGACCCCACTCTGTCAATGTAACACACGCAGGGAAGAGCAGACTGACCACACTCTGTCAATGTACCACACCCAGGGAAGAGCAGACTGACCCGACTCGGTCAATGTACGACACCCAGTGAAGAGCAGACTGACCCTACTCTGTCAGTGTAACACACCCAGGGAGGAGCAGACTGAACTCACTCTGTCAATGTCCCACACTCAGGGAACAGCAGACTGACAACACTCTGCCAATGTACCACACCCAGTGAATAGCAGACTGACCCGACTCTGTCAGTGTAACAAACCCAGGGAAGAGCAGACTGACCCAACTCTGTCAATGTAACACACCCAGGGAAGAGCAGACTGACCCCACTCTGTCAATGTAACACACCCAAGGAAGAGCAGACTGACCCGACTCTATCAATGTAACAGACCCAGGGAAGAGCAGACTGACCTCACACTGTCAATGTAAAACACCCAGTGAATAGCAGACTGACATCACTCTGTCAATGTAACACACCCAGGGATGAGCAGACTGACCGCAATCTGTCAATGTAACACAGCCAGGGAAGAGCAGACTGACCACACTCTATCAAAGTAACACACCCAGGGAAGAATAGACAGACCCCACTCTGTCAATGTAACACACCCAGTGAATAGCAGACTGACATCACTCTGTCAGTGGAACACACCCAGGGAAGAGCAGACTGAACCCACTCTCTCAATATCACACACCCAGGGAAGATCAGACTGACCCGACTCTGTCAATGTAACATACCCAGGGAAGAGCCGACTGACCTCACACTGTCAATGTAACACACCCAGTGAATAGCAGACTGACATCACTCTGTCAATGTAACACACACAGGGAAGACCAGACTGACCCCACTCTGTCATTGTCACACACACAGGGAAGAGCCGACTGACCCCACTCTGTCAATGTAACACACCCAGGGAAGAGCAGACTGACCTCACACTGTCAATGTAACACACCCAGGGAAGAGCAGATTGACCCCATTCTGTCAATGTAACCCACGCAGGGAAGAGCAGACTGACCACACTCTGTCAATGTACCACACCGAGGGAAGAGCAGACTGACCCGACTCGGTCAATGTCCCACACCCAGTGAAGAGCAGACTGACCCGACTCTGTCAGTGTAACACACCCAGGGAGGAGCAGACTGAACTCACACTGTCAATGTAACACACCCAGGGAAGAGGAGACTGAACACACTCTGTCAATGTACCACACCCAGGGAACAGCAGACTGACCTGACTCGGTCAATGTACCACACCCAGTGAAGAGCAGACTGATCCGACTCTGTCAGTGTAACACACCCAGGGAAGAGCAGACTGACCCCACTCTGTCAATTGAACACATCCAGTGAATAGCAGACTGACCACACTCTGTCAATGTAACACACCCAGGGAAGAACAGACTGAACGCACTCTGTCAATATAACACACCCAGAGAAGATCAGATTGACCCCACGCTATCAATGTAACATCCTCAGGGAAGAGCAGACTGACCGCAATCTGTCAATATAACACACCCAGGGAAGAGCAGACTGACCACACTCTATCAAAGTAACACACCCAGGGAAGAATAGACAGACCCCACTCTGTCAATGTAAGCCACCAGGGAAGAGTAGAATGACCTCATACTGTCAATGTAACATACCCAGGGAAGACAAAACTGACCCCACTCTGTCAATGTAACACATCCAGGGAAGAGCAGTACGACCCCACTCAGTCAATGTAACACACCCAGGGAAGAGGAGACTGACCACACTCTGTCAATGAACCACACCCAGTGAACAGCAGACTGACCCGACTCTGTCAGTGTAACACACCCAGGGAAGAGCAGACTGACCTCACTCTGTCAATGGAACACACCCAGGGAAGAACAGACTGAACCCAATCTGTCAATATTACACACCCAGAGAAGATCAGATTGACCCCACTCTATCAATGTAACATACCAAGGGAAGAGCCGACTGACCGCAATCTGTCAATGTAACACAGCCAGGGAAGAGCATACTGACCACACTCGATCAAAGTAACACGCCCAGGGAAGAATAGACAGAACCCACTCTGTCATTGTCACACACCCAGGGAAGAGCCGACTGACCCCACTCTGTCAATGTAACACACCCAGGGAAGAGCAGACTGACCTCACTCTGTTAATGTAACACACCCAGGGAAGAGCAGACTGAACCCACTCTGTCAATATAACACACCCAGGGAAGATCAGACTGACCCCACTCTGTCAATGTAACAGACCCAGGGAAGAGCAGACTGACCTCACACTGTCAATGTAACACACCCAGTGAATAGCAGACTGACATCACTCTGTCAATGTAACACACCCAGGGATGAGCAGACTGACCGCAATCTGTCAATGTAACACAGCCAGGGAAGAGCAGACTGACCACACTCTATCAAAGTAACACACCCAGGGAAGAATAGACAGACCCCACTCTGTCAATGTAACACACCCAGTGAATAGCAGACTGACATCACTCTGTCAGTGGAACACACCCAGGGAAGAGCAGACTGAACCCACTCTCTCAATATCACACACCCAGGGAAGATCAGACTGACCCGACTCTGTCAATGTAACATACCCAGGGAAGAGCAGACTGACCTCACACTGTCAATGTAACACACCCAGTGAATAGCAGACTGACATCACTCTGTCAATGTAACACACACAGGGAAGACCAGACTGACCCCACTCTGTCATTGTCACACACACAGGGAAGAGCCGACTGACCCCACTCTGTCAATGTAACACACCCAGGGAAGAGCAGACTGACCTCACACTGTCAATGTAACACACCCAGGGAAGAGCAGATTGACCCCATTCTGTCAATGTAACCCACGCAGGGAAGAGCAGACTGAACACACTCTGTCAATGTACCACACCGAGGGAAGAGCAGACTGACCCGACTCGGTCAATGTCCCACACCCAGTGAAGAGCAGACTGACCCGACTCTGTCAGTGTAACACACCCAGGGAGGAGCAGACTGAACTCACACTGTCAATGTAACACACCCAGGGAAGAGCAGACTGAACACACTCTGTCAATGTACCACACCCAGGGAACAGCAGACTGACCTGACTCGGTCAATGTACCACACCCAGTGAAGAGCAGACTGACCCGACTCTGTCAGTGTAACACACCCAGGGAAGAGCAGACTGACCCCACTCTGTCAATTGAACACATCCAGTGAATAGCAGACTGACCACACTCTGTCAATGTAACACACCCAGGGAAGAACAGACTGAACGCACTCTGTCAATATAACACACCCAGAGAAGGTCAGATTGACCCCACGCTATCAATGTAACATCCTCAGGGAAGAGCAGACTGACCGCAATCTGTCAATATAACACACCCAGGGAAGAGCAGACTGACCACACTCTATCAAAGTAACACACCCAGGGAAGAATAGACAGACCCCACTCTGTCAAAGTAAGCCACCAGGGAAGAGTAGAATGACCTCATACTGTCAATGTAACACACCCAGGGAAGAGCAGACTGACCTCACACTGTCAATATAACAGACCCAGGGAAGAGCAGACTGACCCCACTCTGTCAATGTAACACACCCAGGGAAGAGCAGACTGACCCCACTCTATCAATGTAACACAACCAGCGAAGAGCCGACTGACACTACTCTGTCAATGCAACTCACCCAGGGAGGAGGTGACTGACCGCAATCTGTCAATGTAACACAGCCAGGGAAGAGCAGACTGACAACATTCGATCAAGGTAACACACCCAGGGAAGAAATGACAGACCCCACTCTGTCAATGTAAGCCACCAGGGAAGAGCAGACTGAGCCCACTCTGTCAATGTAACACACCCAGTGAATAGCAGACTGACCTCACTCTGTCAATGTAACACACCCAGGGAAGAGCAGACTGACCCCACTCTGTCAATGTAACACACCCAGGGAAGAGCAGACTGACCCCACTCAGTCAATGTAACCCACCCAGGGAAGAGCAGACTGACCACACTCTGTCAATGTACCACACCCAGGGAACAGCAGACTGACCCGACTCGGTCAATGTACCACACTCAGTGAAGAGCAGACTGACCCCACTCTGTCAATGTAACACACGCAGGGAAGAGCAGACTGACCACACTCTGTCAATGTACCACACCCAGGGAAGAGCAGACTGACCCGACTCGGTCAATGTACGACACCCAGTGAAGAGCAGACTGACCCTACTCTGTCAGTGTAACACACCCAGGGAGGAGCAGACTGAACTCACTCTGTCAATGTCCCACACTCAGGGAACAGCAGACTGACAACACTCTGCCAATGTACCACACCCAGTGAATAGCAGACTGACCCGACTCTGTCAGTGTAACAAACCCAGGGAAGAGCAGATTGACCCAACTCTGTCAATGTAACACACCCAGGGAAGAGCAGACTGACCCCACTCTGTCAATGTAACACACCCAAGGAAGAGCAGACTGACCCGACTCTATCAATGTAACAGACCCAGGGAAGAGCAGACTGACCTCACACTGTCAATGTAAAACACCCAGTGAATAGCAGACTGACATCACTCTGTCAATGTAACACACCCAGGGATGAGCAGACTGACCGCAATCTGTCAATGTAACACAGCCAGGGAAGAGCAGACTGACCACACTCTATCAAAGTAACACACCCAGGGAAGAATAGACAGACCCCACTCTGTCAATGTAACACACCCAGTGAATAGCAGACTGACATCACTCTGTCAGTGGAACACACCCAGGGAAGAGCAGACTGAACCCACTCTCTCAATATCACACACCCAGGGAAGATCAGACTGACCCGACTCTGTCAATGTAACATACCCAGGGAAGAGCCGACTGACCTCACACTGTCAATGTAACACACCCAGTGAATAGCAGACTGACATCACTCTGTCAATGTAACACACACAGGGAAGACCAGACTGACCCCACTCTGTCATTGTCACACACACAGGGAAGAGCCGACTGACCCCACTCTGTCAATGTAACACACCCAGGGAAGAGCAGACTGACCTCACACTGTCAATGTAACACACCCAGGGAAGAGCAGATTGACCCCATTCTGTCAATGTAACCCACGCAGGGAAGAGCAGACTGACCACACTCTGTCAATGTACCACACCGAGGGAAGAGCAGACTGACCCGACTCGGTCAATGTCCCACACCCAGTGAAGAGCAGACTGACCCGACTCTGTCAGTGTAACACACCCAGGGAGGAGCAGACTGAACTCACACTGTCAATGTAACACACCCAGGGAAGAGGAGACTGAACACACTCTGTCAATGTACCACACCCAGGGAACAGCAGACTGACCTGACTCGGTCAATGTACCACACCCAGTGAAGAGCAGACTGATCCGACTCTGTCAGTGTAACACACCCAGGGAAGAGCAGACTGACCCCACTCTGTCAATTGAACACATCCAGTGAATAGCAGACTGACCACACTCTGTCAATGTAACACACCCAGGGAAGAACAGACTGAACGCACTCTGTCAATATAACACACCCAGAGAAGATCAGATTGACCCCACGCTATCAATGTAACATCCTCAGGGAAGAGCAGACTGACCGCAATCTGTCAATATAACACACCCAGGGAAGAGCAGACTGACCACACTCTATCAAAGTAACACACCCAGGGAAGAATAGACAGACCCCACTCTGTCAATGTAAGCCACCAGGGAAGAGTAGAATGACCTCATACTGTCAATGTAACACACCCAGGGAAGAGCAGACTGACCTCACACTGTCAATGTCACACACCCAGGGAAGAGCAGACTGAACACACTCTGTCAATGTACCACACCCAGGGAACAGCAGACTGACCTGACTCGGTCAATGTACCACACCCAGTGAAGAGCAGACTGACCCGACTCTGTCAGTGTAACACACCCAGGGAAGAGCAGACTGACCCCACTCTGTCAATTGAACACATCCAGTGAATAGCAGACTGACCACACTCTGTCAATGTAACACACCCAGGGAAGAACAGACTGAACGCACTCTGTCAATATAACACACCCAGAGAAGATCAGATTGACCCCACGCTATCAATGTAACATCCTCAGGGAAGAGCAGACTGACCGCAATCTGTCAAGAGAACACACCCAGGGAAGAGCAGACTGACCACACTCTATCAAAGTAACACACCCAGGGAAGAATAGACAGACCCCACTCTGTCAATGTAAGCCACCAGGGAAGAGTAGAATGACCTCATACTGTCAATGTAACACACCCAGGGAAGAGCAGACTGACCTCACACTGTCAAGAAAAACAGACCCAGGGAAGAGCAGACTGACCCCACTCTGTCAATGTAACACACCCAAGGAAGAGCAGACTGACCCGACTCTATCAATGTAACACAACCAGCGAAGAGCCGACTGACACTACTCTGTCAATGCAACTCACCCAGGGAAGAGTAGACTGGCCCCACTCTGTCAATGTAACACACCCAGGGAGGAGGTGACTGACCGCAATCTGTCAATGTAACACAGCCAGGGAGAAGCAGACTGACAACATTCGATCAAAGTAACACACCCAGGGAAGAAATGACAGACACCACTCTGTCAATGTAACACACGATGGGAAGAGCAGACTGACCCCACTCTGTCAGTGTAACACACCCAGGGAAGAGCAGACTGACCCCACTCTGTCAATGTAACACACCCAGGGAAGAGCAGACTGACTGCAATCTGTCAATGTACCAGACAGAGGGAACAGCAGACTGACCCGACTCGGTCAATGTACCACACCCAGTGAAGAGCAGACTGACCCGACTCTGGCAGTGTAACACACCCATGGAAGAGCAGACTGACCCCACTCTGTCACTGTAACACACCCAGTGAATAGCAGACTGACCTCACTCTGTCAATGTAACACACCCAGGGAAGAACAGACTGAACCGACTCTGTCAATATAACACACCCAGAGAAGATCAGATTGACCCCACTCTATGAATGTAACATACCCAGGGAAGAGCAGACTGAGCGCAATCTGTCAATGTAACACACCCAGGGAAGAGCAGACTGACCCGACTCTGTCAAAGTAACTCACCCAGTGATTAGCAGACTGACCTCACTCTGTCAATGTCACACACCCAGGGAAGAGCAGACTGAACCCACTCTGTCAATATAACACACCCAGGGAAGATCAGACTGACCCCACTCTGTCAATGTAACAGACCCAGGGAAGAGCAGACTGACCTCACACTGTCAATGTAACACACCCAGTGAATAGCAGACTGACATCACTCTGTCAATGTAACACACCCAGGGAAGAGCAGACTGACCGCAATCTGTCAATGTAACACAGCCAGGGAAGAGCAGACTGACCACACTCTGTCAATGTAACACACACAGGGAAGACCAGACTGACCCCACTCTGTCATTGTCACACACCCAGGGAAGAGCCGACTGACCCCATTCTGTCAATGTAACACACCCAGGGAAGAGCAGACTGACCTCACACTGTCAATGTAACAGACCCAGTGAAGAGCAGACTGACCCCATTCTGTCAATGTAACCCACCCAGTGAAGAGCAGACTGACCCCACTCTGTCAATGTAACACAGCCAGGGAAGAGCAGACTGACCACACTCTGTCAATGTAACTCACACAGGGAAGACCAGACTGACCCCACTCTGTCATTGTCACACACCCAGGGAAGAGCCGACTGACCCCACTCTGTCAATGTAACTCACCCAGGGAAGAGCAGACTGACTTCACACTGTCAATGTAACAGACCCAGCGAAGAGCAGACTGACCCCATTCTGTCAATGTAACCCACCCAGTGAAGAGCAGACTGACCCCACTCTGTCAATGTCACACACCCAGGGAAGAGCAGACTGACCACACTCTGTCAATGTAACACACCCAAGGAAGAGCAGACTGACCAGACTCTATCAATGAAACACAACCAGGGAAGACCAGACTGACCCCACTCTGTCAATGTAACCCACCCAGGGCAGAGCAGACTGACATCACTCTGTCAATGTAACACAACCAGGGAAGAACAGACTGACCCAGTCTGTCATTGTAACCCACCCAGGGAAGACCAGACTGACCCCACTCTGTCAATGTAACACACACAGGGAAGAGCAGACTGACCCCACTCTGTCAATGTCACACACCCAGGGAAGAGCAGACTGACCACACTCTGTCAATGTAACACACCCAGGAAAGAGCAGACTGACCACACTCTGTCAATGTAACATACCCAGGGAAGACAAAACTGACCCCACTCTGTCAATGTAACACACCCAGGGAAGAGCAGTACGACCCCACTCAGTCAATGTAACACACCCAGGGAAGAGGAGACTGACCACACTCTGTCAATGAACCACACCCAGTGAACAGCAGACTGACCCGACTCTGTCAGTGTAACACACCCAGGGAAGAGCAGACTGACCTCACTCTGTCAATGGAACACACCCAGGGAAGAACAGACTGAACCCAATCTGTCAATATTACACACCCAGAGAAGATCAGATTGACCCCACTCTATCAATGTAACATACCAAGGGAAGAGCCGACTGACCGCAATCTGTCAATGTAACACAGCCAGGGAAGAGCATACTGACCACACTCGATCAAAGTAACACGCCCAGGGAAGAATAGACAGAACCCACTCTGTCATTGTCACACACCCAGGGAAGAGCCGACTGACCCCACTCTGTCAATGTAACACACCCAGGGAAGAGCAGACTGACCTCACTCTGTTAATGTAACACACCCAGGGAAGAGCAGACTGAACCCACTCTGTCAATATAACACACCCAGGGAAGATCAGACTGACCCCACTCTGTCAATGTAACAGACCCAGGGAAGAGCAGACTGACCTCACACTGTCAATGTAACACACCCAGTGAATAGCAGACTGACATCACTCTGTCAATGTAACACACCCAGGGATGAGCAGACTGACCGCAATCTGTCAATGTAACACAGCCAGGGAAGAGCAGACTGACCACACTCTATCAAAGTAACACACCCAGGGAAGAATAGACAGACCCCACTCTGTCAATGTAACACACCCAGTGAATAGCAGACTGACATCACTCTGTCAGTGGAACACACCCAGGGAAGAGCAGACTGAACCCACTCTCTCAATATCACACACCCAGGGAAGATCAGACTGACCCGACTCTGTCAATGTAACATACCCAGGGAAGAGCAGACTGACCTCACACTGTCAATGTAACACACCCAGTGAATAGCAGACTGACATCACTCTGTCAATGTAACACACACAGGGAAGACCAGACTGACCCCACTCTGTCATTGTCACACACACAGGGAAGAGCCGACTGACCCCACTCTGTCAATGTAACACACCCAGGGAAGAGCAGACTGACCTCACACTGTCAATGTAACACACCCAGGGAAGAGCAGATTGACCCCATTCTGTCAATGTAACCCACGCAGGGAAGAGCAGACTGACCACACTCTGTCAATGTACCACACCGAGGGAAGAGCAGACTGACCCGACTCGGTCAATGTCCCACACCCAGTGAAGAGCAGACTGACCCGACTCTGTCAGTGTAACACACCCAGGGAGGAGCAGACTGAACTCACACTGTCAATGTAACACACCCAGGGAAGAGCAGACTGAACACACTCTGTCAATGTCACACACCCAGAGAAGATCAGATTGACCCCACGCTATCAATGTAACATCCTCAGGGAAGAGCAGACTGACCGCAATCTGTCAATATAACACACCCAGGGAAGAGCAGACTGACCACACTCTATCAAAGTAACACACCCAGGGAAGAATAGACAGACCCCACTCTGTCAATGTAAGCCACCAGGGAAGAGTAGAATGACCTCATACTGTCAATGTAACACACCCAGGGAAGAGCAGACTGACCTCACACTGTCAATGTAACACACCCAGGGAAGAGCAGACTGAACACACTCTGTCAATGTACCACACCCAGGGAACAGCAGACTGACCTGACTCGGTCAATGTACCACACCCAGTGAAGAGCAGACTGACCCGACTCTGTCAGTGTAACACACCCAGGGAAGAGCAGACTGACCCCACTCTGTCAATTGAACACATCCAGTGAATAGCAGACTGACCACACTCTGTCAATGTAACACACCCAGGGAAGAACAGACTGAACGCACTCTGTCAATATAACACACCCAGAGAAGATCAGATTGACCCCACGCTATCAATGTAACATCCTCAGGGAAGAGCAGACTGACCGCAATCTGTCAATATAACACACCCAGGGAAGAGCAGACTGACCACACTCTATCAAAGTAACACACCCAGGGAAGAATAGACAGACCCCACTCTGTCAATGTAAGCCACCAGGGAAGAGTAGAATGACCTCATACTGTCAATGTAACACACCCAGGGAAGAGCAGACTGACCTCACACTGTCAATATAACAGACCCAGGGAAGAGCAGACTGACCCCACTCTGTCAATGTAACACACCCAAGGAAGAGCAGACTGACCCGACTCTATCAATGTAACACAACCAGCGAAGAGCCGACTGACACTACTCTGTCAATGCAACTCACCCAGGGAAGAGTAGACTGGCCCCACTCTGTCAATGTAACACACCCAGGGAGGAGGTGACTGACCGCAATCTGTCAATGTAACACAGCCAGGGAGAAGCAGACTGACAACATTCGATCAAAGTAACACACCCAGGGAAGAAATGACAGACACCACTCTGTCAATGTAAGCCACCAGGGAAGAGCAGACTGAGCCCACTCTGTCAATGTAACACACCCAGTGAATAGCAGACTGACCTCACTCTGTCAATGTAACACACGATGGGAATAGCAGACTGACCCCACTCTGTCAGTGTAACACACCCAGGGAAGAGCAGACTGACCCCACTCTGTCAATGTAACACACCCAGGGAAGAGCAGACTGATTGCAATCTGTCAATGTACCAGACAGAGGGAACAGCAGACTGACCCGACTCGGTCAATGTACCACACCCAGTGAAGAGCAGACTGACCCGACTCTGTCAGTGTAACACACCCAGGGAAGAGCAGAGTGACCCCACTCTGTCAATGTAACACACCCAGGGAAGAGCAGACTGACCTCACTCTGTCAATGTAACACACCCAGGGAAGAACAGACTGAACCGACTCTGTCAATATAACACACCCAGAGAAGATCAGATTGACCCCACTCTATGAATGTAACATACCCAGGGAAGAGCAGACTGAGCGCAATCTGTCAATGTAACACACCCAGGGAAGAGCAGACTGACCCGACTCTGTCAAAGTAACTCACCCAGTGATTAGCAGACTGACCTCACTCTGTCAATGTCACACACCCAGGGAAGAGCAGACTGAACCCACTCTGTCAATATAACACACCCAGGGAAGATCAGACCTTCCCCACTCTGTCAATATAACAGACCCAGGGAAGAGCAGACTGACCTCACACTGTCAATGTAACACACCCAGTGAATAGCAGACTGACATCACTCTGTCAATGTAACACACCCAGGGAAGAGCAGACTGACCGCAATCTGTCAATGTAACACAGCCAGGGAAGAGCAGACTGACCACACTCTGTCAATGTAACACACACAGGGAAGACCAGACGGACCCCACTCTGTCATTGTCACACACCCAGGGAAGAGCCGACTGACCCCATTCTGTCAATGTAACACACCCAGGGAAGAGCAGACTGACCTCACACTGTCAATGTAACAGACCCAGGGAAGAGCAGACTGACCCCATTCTGTCAATGTAACCCACCCAGTGAAGAGCAGACTGACCCCACTCTGTCAATGTAACACAGCCAGGGAAGAGCAGACTGACCACACTCTGTCAATGTAACTCACACAGGGAAGACCAGACTGACCCCACTCTGTCATTGTCACACACCCAGGGAAGAGCCGACTGACCCCACTCTGTCAATGTAACACACCCAGGGAAGAGCAGACTGACCTCACACTGTCAATGTAACAGACCCAGCGAAGAGCAGACTGACCCCATTCTGTCAATGTAACCCACCCAGTGAAGAGCAGACTGACCCCACTCTGTCAATGTCACACACCCAGGGAAGAGCAGACTGACCACACTCTGTCAATGTAACACACCCAAGGAAGTGCAGACTGACCAGACTCTATCAATGAAACGCAACCAGGGAAGACCAGACTGACCCCACTCTGTCAATGTAACCCACCCAGGGCAGAGCAGACTGACATCACTCTGTCAATGTAACACAAACAGGGAAGAACAGACTGACCCAGTCTGTCATTGTAACCCACCCAGGGAAGACCAGACAGACCCCACTCTGTCAATGTAACACACACAGGGAAGAGCAGACTGACCCCACTCTGTCAATGTCACACACCCAGGGAAGAGCAGACTGACCACACTCTGTCAATGTAACACACCCAGGAAAGAGCAGACTGACCACACTCAGTCAATGTAACACACCCAGGGAAGAGGAGACTGACCACACTCTGTCAATGAACCACACCCAGTGAACAGCAGACTGACCCGACTCTGTCAGTGTAACACACCCAGGGAAGAGCAGACTGACCTCACTCTGTCAATGGAACACACCCAGGGAAGAACAGACTGAACCCAATCTGTCAATATTACACACCCAGAGAAGATCAGATTGACCCCACTCTATCAATGTAACATACCAAGGGAAGAGCCGACTGACCGCAATCTGTCAATGTAACACAGCCAGGGAAGAGCATACTGACCACACTCGATCAAAGTAACACGCCCAGGGAAGAATAGACAGAACCCACTCTGTCATTGTCACACACCCAGGGAAGAGCCGACTGACCCCACTCTGTCAATGTAACAGACCCAGGGAAGAGCAGACTGAACCCACTCTGTCAATATAACACACCCAGGGAAGATCAGACTGACCCCACTCTGTCAATGTAACAGACCCAGGGAAGAGCAGACTGACCTCACACTGTCAATGTAACACACCCAGTGAATAGCAGACTGACATCACTCTGTCAATGTAACACACCCAGGGATGAGCAGACTGACCGCAATCTGTCAATGTAACACAGCCAGCGAAGAGCAGACTGACCACACTCTATCAAAGTAACACACCCAGGGAAGAATAGACAGACCCCACTCTGTCAATGTAACACACCCAGTGAATAGCAGACTGACATCACTCTGTCAGTGGAACACACCCAGGGAAGAGCAGACTGAACCCACTCTCTCAATATCACACACCCAGGGAAGATCAGACTGACCCGACTCTGTCAATGTAACATACGCAGGGAAGAGCAGACTGACCTCACACTGTCAATGTAACACACCCAGTGAATAGCAGACTGACATCACTCTGTCAATGTAACACACACAGGGAAGACCAGACTGACCCCACTCTGTCATTGTCACACACACAGGGAAGAGCCGACTGACCCCACTCTGTCAATGTAACACACCCAGGGAAGAGCAGACTGACCTCACACTGTCAATGTAACACACCCAGGGAAGAGCAGATTGACCCCATTCTGTCAATGTAACCCACGCAGGGAAGAGCAGACTGACCACACTCTGTCAATGTACCACACCGAGGGAAGAGCAGACTGACCCGACTCGGTCAATGTCCCACACCCAGTGAAGAGCAGACTGACCCGACTCTATCAGTGTAACACACCCAGGGAGGAGCAGACTGAACTCACACTGTCAATGTAACACACGCAGGGAAGAGCAGACTGAACACACTCTGTCAATGTACCACACCCAGGGAACAGCAGACTGACCTGACTCGGTCAATGTACCACACCCAGTGAAGAGCAGACTGACCCGACTCTGTCAGTGTAACACACCCAGGGAAGAGCAGACTGACCCCACTCTGTCAATGTAACACATCCAGTGAATAGCAGACTGACCACACTCTGTCAATGTAACACACCCAGGGAAGAACAGACTGAACGCACTCTGTCAATATAACACACCCAGAGAAGATCAGATTGACCCCACGCTATCAATGTAACATCCTCAGGGAAGAGCAGACTGACCGCAATCTGTCAATATAACACACCCAGGGAAGAGCAGACTGACCACACTCTATCAAAGTAACACACCCAGGGAAGAATAGACAGACCCCACTCTGTCAATGTAAGCCACCAGGGAAGAGTAGAATGACCTCATACTGTCAATGTAACACACCCAGGGAAGAGCAGACTGACCTCACACTGTCAATATAACAGACCCAGGGAAGAGCAGACTGACCCCACTCTGTCAATGTAACACACCCAGGGAAGAGCAGACTGACCCCACTCTGTCAATGGAACACACCCAAGGAAGAGCAGACTGACCCGACTCTATCAATGTAACACAACCAGCGAAGAGCCGACTGACACTACTCTGTCAATGCAACTCACCCAGGGAAGAGTAGACTGGCCCCACTCTGTCAATGTAACACACCCAGGGAGGAGGTGACTGACCGCCATCTGTCAATGTAACACAGCCAGGGAAGAGCAGACTGACAACATTCGATCAAAGTAACACACCCAGGGAAGAAATGACAGACCCCACTCTGTCAATGTAAGCCACCAGGGAAGAGCAGACTGAGCCCACTCTGTCAATGTAACACACCCAGTGAATAGCAGACTGACCTCACTCTGTCAATGTAACACACCCAGGGAAGAGCAGACTGACCCCACTCTGTCAATGTAACACACCCAGGGAAGAGCAGACTGACCCCACTCAGTCAATGTAACCCACCCAGGGAAGAGCAGACTGACCACACTCTGTCAATGTACCACACCCAGGGAACAGCAGACTGACCCGACTCGGTCAATGTACCACACCCAGTGAAGAGCAGACTGACCCCACTCTGTCAATGTAACACACGCAGGGAAGAGCAGACTGACCACACTCTGTCAATGTACCACACCCAGGGAAGAGCAGACTGACCCGACTCGGTCAATGTACGACACCCAGTGAAGAGCAGACTGACCCTACTCTGTCAGTGTAACACACCCAGGGAGGAGCAGACTGAACTCACTCTGTCAATGTCCCACACCCAGGGAACAGCAGACTGACAACACTCTGCCAATGTACCACACCCAGTGAATAGCAGACTGATCCGACTCTGTCAGTGTAACAAACCCAGGGAAGAGCAGACTGACCCAACTCTGTCAATGTAACACACCCAGTGAATTGCAGACTGACCTCACTCTGTCAATTTAACACACCCAGGGAAGAACAGGCTGAACGCACTCTGTCAATATAACACACCAAGAGAAGATCAGATTGACCCCACTCTGTCAATGTAACATCCTCAGGGAAGAGCAGACTGACCGCAATCTGTCAATATAACACACCCAGGGAAGAGCAGACTGACCACACTCTATCAAAGTAACACACCCAGGGAAGAATAGACAGACCCCACTCTGTCAATGTAACACACACAGTGAATAGCAGACTGACATCACTCTGTCAGTGGAACACACCCAGGGAAGAGCAGACTGAACAGACTCTGTCAATATAACACACCCAGGGAAGATCAGACTGACCCGACTCTGTCAATGTAACAGACCCAGGGAAGAGCAGACTGACCTCACACTGTCAATGTAACACACCCAGTGAATAGCAGACTGACATCACTCTGTCAATTTAACACACACAGGGAAGACCAGACTGACCCCACTCTGTCATTGTCACACACACAGGGAAGAGCCGACTGACCCCACTCTGTCAATGTAACACACCCAGGGAAGAGCAGACTGACCTCACACTGTCAATGTAACACACCCAGGGAAGAGCAGATTGAACCCATTCTGTCAATGTAACCCACGCAGGGAAGAGCAGACTGACCACACTCTGTCAATGTACCACACCGAGGGAAGAGCAGACTGACCCGACTCGGTCAATGTCCCACACCCAGTGAAGAGCAGACTGACCCGACTCTGTCAGTGTAACACACCCAGGGAGGAGCAGACTGAACTCACACTGTCAATGTAACACACCCAGGGAAGAGCAGACTGAACACACTCTGTCAATGTACCACACCCAGGGAACAACAGACTGACCTGACTCGGTCAATGTACCACACCCAGTGAAGAGCAGACTGACCCGACTCTGTCAGTGTAACACACCCAGGGAAGAGCAGACTGACCCCACTCTGTCAATGTAAAACATCCAGTGAATAGCAGACTGACCACACTCGGTCAATGTAACACACCCAGGGAAGAACAGACTGAACGCACTCTGTCAATATAACACACCCAGAGAAAATCAGATTGACCCCACGCTATCAATGTAACATCCGCAGGGAAGAGCAGACTGACCGCAATCTGTCAATATAACACACCCAGGGAAGAGCAGACTGACCACACTCTATCAAAGTAACACACCCAGGGAAGAATAGACAGACCCCACTCTGTCAATGTAAGCCACCAGGGAAGAGTAGACTGACCTCATACTGTCAATGTAACACACCCAGGGAAGAGAAGACTGACCTCACACTGTCAATATAACAGACCCAGGGAAGAGCAGACTGACCCCACTCTGTCAATGTAACACACCCAGGGAAGAGCAGACTGACCCCACTCTGTCAATGTAACACACCCAGGGAAGAGTAGACTGGCCCCACTCTGTCAATGTAACACACCCAGGGAGGAGGTGACTGACCGCAATCTGTCAATGTAACACAGCCAGGGAAGAGCAGATAGACCACATTCGATCAAAGTAACACACCCAGGGAAGAATAGACAGACCCCACTCTGTCAACGTAAGCCACCAGGGAAGAGCAGACTGAGCCCACTCTGTCAATGTAACACACCCAGTGAATAGCAGACTGACCTCACTCTGTCAATGTAACACACCCAGAGAAGAGCAGACTGACCCCACTCTGTCAATGTAACACACCCAGGGAAGAGCAGACTGACCCCACTCAGTCAATGTAACCCACCCAGGGAAGAGCAGACTGACCACACTCTGTCAACGTACCACACCCAGGGAACAGCAGACTGACCCGACTCGGTCAATGTACCACACCCAGTGAAGAGCAGACTGACCCCACTCTGTCAATGTAACACACCCAGTGAACAGCAGACTGACCTCACTCTGTCAATCTAAAACACCCAGGAAAGAGCAGACTGACCACACTCTGTCAATGTACCACACCCAGTGAAGAGCAGACTGACCCGAATCTGTCAGTGTAACACACCCAGGGAAGAGCGGACTGAACCCAATCTGTCAATATAACACACCCAGAAAGATCAGATTGACCCCACTCTATCAATGTAACATACCCAGGGAAGAGCAGACTGACCGCAATCTGTCAATGTAACACACCCAGGTAAGAGTAGACTGACCACACTAAATCAAAGTAACACACCCAGGGAGGAATAGACAGACCCCACTCTGTCAATGTAACACACCCAGGGAAGATCAGACTGACCCCACACTGTCAATGTAACACACCCCCAGGGAAGAGCAGACTGACCTCACACTGTCAATGTAACACACGCAGGGAAGAGCAGACTGACCCCACTCTGTCAATGTAACACAACCAGGGAAGAGCAGACTGACCCCACTCTGTCAATGTAACACACCCATGGAAGAGCAGACTGACCCCACAATGTCATTGTAACCCACCCAGGGAAGACCAGACTGACCCCACTCTGTCAATGTAACCTACCCAGGGACGATCAGGCGGACCTCACTCTGTCAATGTAACACACCCAGGGAAGAACACACTGACCCCACTCAGTCAATGAATCACAACCAGCGAAGAGCAGACTGACCCCACTCTGTCATTGTAGCCCACCCAGGGAAGACCAGACTGACCCCACTCTGTCAATGTAAACCACCCAGGTAAAAAAAACACAGACTGAACCCACACTGTCAATGTAACACACCCAGGAAAGAGCACACTGACCTCACTCTGTCAATGTAACACACTCAGGGAAGAACAGACTGACCCCACTCTGTCAGTGTAACACACCCAAAGAAGAGCAGACTGACCCCACTCTGTCAATGTGACCCACCCAGGGAAGATCAGACTGACCTCACTCTCTCAATGTAACACACCCAGGGAAGAACACACTGACCCCACTCAGTCAATGAATCACAACCAGCGAAGAGCAGACTGACCCCACTCTGTCAATGTAACACACCCAGGGAACACCAGACTGACCCCACTCTGTCAATGTAACACACCCAGGGAAGACCAGACTGACCCCACACTGTCAATGTAACACACCCAGGGAACAGCAGACTGACCCCACTCTGTCAATGTAACATACGCAGGGAAGAGCAGACTGACCACACTCTATCAAAGTAACACACCCAGGGAAGAATAGACAGACACCACTCTGTCAATTTAAGCCACCAGGGATGTGCACACTGACCCCACTCTGTCAATGTAACCCACCCAGGGAAGAGCAGACTGACCCCACACTGTCATTGTAACCCACCCAGGGAAGAGCAGACTGACCCCACTCTGTCAATGTAACACACACAGGGAAGACCAGACTAACCTCACTCTGTCAATGTAACACACCCAGGGAAGAACAAACTGACCCCACTCAGTCAATGTAACACACACAGGGAAGACCAGACTGACCCCACACTGTCAATGTAACACACCCAGTGAATAGCAGACTGACCCCACTCTGTCAATGTAACACACCCAGGGAAGACCAGACTAACCTCACTCAGTCAATGTAACACACCCAGGGAAGAACAAACTGACCCCACTCAATCAATGAATCACAACCAGCGAAGAGCAGACTGACCCCAATCTGTCAATGTAACACACCCAGGGAAGACCAGACTGACCCCACTCTGTCAATGTAACACACCCAGGGAAGACCAGACTGACCCCACACTCTCAATGTAACACACCCAGGGAACAGCAGACTGACCCCAAGCTGTCAGTGCAACACACCAAGGGAATAGCAGACTGACCCCAATCTGTCAATTACCACACACATTGAAGAGCAGACTGACCCCACTCCGTGAATTTAACACACGCAGGGAAGAACAGACTGAACCCACTCTGTCAATATAACACACCCAGAGAAGATCAGATTGACCCCACTCTATCAATGTAACATACCAAGGGAAGAGCATACTGACCGCAATCTGTCAATGTAACACACCCAGGGAAGAGCAGACTGACCACACTCGATCAAAGTCACACACCCAGGGAAAAATAGACAGACCCCACTCTGTCAATGTAAGCCACCAGGGAAGAGCAGGCTGACCTCACACTGTCAATGTAACACACCCAGGGAAGAGCAGACTGACCTCACACTGTCAATGTAACACACCCAGGGAAGAGCAGACTGACCACACTCTGTCAATGTACCACATCCAGGGAACAGCAGACTGACCGCAATCTGTCAATGTAACACACCCAGGTAAGAGCAGACTGACCACACTCTATCAAAGTAACACACCCAGGGAAGAATAGACAGACCCAACTCTGTCAATATAAGTAACCAGGGTAGTGCAGACTGACCTCACACTGTCAATGTAACACAACCAGGGAAGATCAGACTGAACCCACTCTGTCAATGTAACTGGCCTAGGGAAGAGCAGACTGACCTCACACTGTCAATGTAACACACCCAGGGAAGAGCAGACTGACCCCACTCTGTCAATGTAACACACCCAGGGAAGAGCAGACTGACCCCACTCTGTCAATGTAACACACCCATGGAAGAGCCGACTGACCCCACACTGTCTTTGTAACCAACCCAGGGAAGACCAGACTGACCCCACTCTGTCAATGTAACCCAAAGGGAAGAACACACTGACCCCACTCAGTCAATGAATCACAACCAGCGAAGAATAGACTGACCCCGCTCTGTCATTGTAACCCACCCAGGGGAGACGAGACTGACCCCACTCTGTCAATGTAACCCACCCAGGTAAAATAAAACAGACTGAACCCACTCTGTCAATGTAACACACCCACGGAAGAGCACACTGACCTCACTCGGTCAATGTAACACACCCAGAGAAGAGCAGACTGACCCCACTATGTCAATGTAACACACCCAGGGAAGACCAGACTGACCCCACTCTGTCAATGTAACACGCCCAGGGAAGACCAGATTGACCCCACACTGTCAATGTAACACACCCAGGGAAGAGCAGACTGACCCCACTCTGTCAGTGTAACACACCCAGGGAAGAGCAGACTGACCCCACTCTGTCAATGTAACACACCCAGTGAATATCAGACTGACCTCACTCTGTCAATGTAACACACCCAGGGAAGAGCAGACTGACCGCAATCTGTCAATTTTACACACCAAGTTAAGAGCAGACTGACCACACTCTATCAAAGTAACACACCCAGGGAAGAATACACAGACCCCACTCTGTCAATGTAAGCCACCAGGGATGTGCAGACTGACCCCACTCTGTCAATGTAACCCACCCAGGGAAGAGCAGAATGACCCCACACTGTCATTGTAAACCACCCCGGGAAGAGCAGACTGACCCCACTCTGTCAATGTAACACACCCAGGGAAGACCAGACTGACCCCACTCTGTCAATGTAACCCACGCAGGGAAGATCAGACTGACCCCACTCTGTCAATGTAACCCACCCAGGGAAGATCAGATTGACCTCACTCTGTTAAAGTAACACACCCAGGGAAGAACACACTGACCCCACTCAGTAAATGAATCACAACCAGCGAAGAACAGACTGACCCCACTCTGTCATTGTAACCCACCCGGGGAAGACCAGACTGACCCCACTCTGTCAATGTAACCCACACAGGTAAAAAAAACAGACTGACCGCACACTGTCAATGTAACACACCCAGGGAAGAGCAGTACGACCCCACTCAGTCAATGTAACACACCGAGGGAAGAGCAGACTGACCCCACTCTGTCAATGTACAATACCCAGGGAAGAGCAGACTGACATCAATCTGTCAATGTAACACAATCAGGGAAGAGCAGACTGACACCACTCTGTCAATGTAACCCACCCAGGGAAGGGCAGACTGACCCCACTCAGTAAATGTAACACACCCAGAGAAGAGCAGACTGACCCCACTCTGTCAATGTCACACACCCAGTGAAGACCAGACTGACCCCACTCTGTCAATGTAACACGCCCAGGGATGACCAGGTTGACCCCACACTGTCAATGTAACACACCCAGGGAAGAGCAGACTGACCCCACTCTGTCAGTGTAACACACCCAGGGAAGAGCAGACTGACCCAACTCTGTCAATGTAACACACCCAGTGAATAGCAGACTGACCTCACTCTGTCAATGTAAAAAACCCAGGGAAGAGCAGACTGACCGCAATCTGTCAATGTCACACACCCAGTTAAGAGCAGACTGACCACACTCTATCAAAGTAACCCACCCAGGGAAGAGCAGAATGACCCCACACTGTCATTGTAAACCACCCAGGGAAGAGCAGACTGACCCCACTCTGTCAATGTAACACAACCAGGGAAGACCAGACTGACCGCAATCTGTCAATGTAACACACCCAGTTAAGACCAGAATGACCACACTCTATCAAAGTAACACACCCAGGGAAGAATACACAGACACCACTCTGTCAATGTAAGCCACCAGGGATGTGCAGACTGACCCCACTCTGTCAATGTAACCCACCCAGGGAAGAGGAGAATGACCCCACACTGTCATTGAAAACCACCCAGGGAAGAGCAGACTGACCCCACTCTGTCAATGTAACACACCCAGGGAAGACAGACTGACCGCACTCTGTCAATGTAACCCACCCAGGGAAGATCAGATTGACCTCACTCTGTCAATATAACGCACCCAGGGAAGAACACACTGACCCCACTCAGTCAATGAATCACAACCAGCGAAGAGCAGACTGACCCCACTCTGTCATTGTAAGCCACCCAGGGAAGACCAGACTGACCGCACTCTGTCAATGTAACCCACCGAGGGAAGAGCAGACTGACACCACTCTGTCAATGTAACACACCCAGGGAAGAGCAGTACGACCCCACTCAGTCAATGTAACACATCGAGGGAAGAGCAGACTGACCCCACTCTGTCAATGTAACACACCCAGGGAAGTGCAGTCTGACCCCACTCTGTCAATGTACAACACACAGCGAAGAGCAGACTGACATCAATCTGTCAATGTAACACAATCAGGGAAGAGCAGACTGACCCCACTCTGTCAATGTAACACACCGAGGGAAGAGCAGACTGACCCCACTCTGTCAATGTAACACACCCAGTGAAGGGCAGACTGACCCCACTCTGTCTATGTAACACACCGAGGGAAGAGCAGACTGACCCCAATCTGTCAATGTAACACGCCCAGGGAAGAGCAGACTGACCCCACACTGTCAATGTAACACACCCAGGGAAGAGCAGACTGACCCCACTCTGTCAATGTAACACACCCAGGGATGAGCAGTCTGACCCCACTCTGTCAATGTAACACACCCAGGGAAGAGCAGATTGACACCAATCTGTCAATGTAAACCACCCAGGGAAGAGCAGACGGACCTCACTCTGTCCATGTAACACACCCAGGGAAGAGCAGACTGACCCCACTCTGTCAATGTAACACACCGAGGGAAGAGCAGACTGACCCCACTCTGTCAATGTAACACACCGAGGGAAGAGCAGACTGACCACACTCAGTCAATGTAACACACCCAGAGAAGAGCAGACTGACCCCATTCTGTCAATGTAACACACCCAGGGAAGACCAGACTGACCCCACTTTGTCAATGTAACACACCCAGGGAAGACCAGATTGACCCCACACTGTCAATGTAGCACACCCAGGGAAGAGCAGACTGACCCCATTCTGTCAGTGTAACACACCCAGTGAATAGCAGACTGACCTCACTGTGTCAATGTAACACACCCAGGGAAGAACAGACTGAACCCACTCTGTCAATATAACACGCCCAGAGAAGATCAGACTGACCCCACTCTGTCAATGTAACATACCCAGGGAAGAGCAGACTGACCGCAATCTGTCAATGTAACACACCCAGTTAAGAGCAGACTGACCACACTCTATCAAAGTAACACACCCAGGGAAGAGTAGACAGACCCCACTCTGTCAATGTAAGCCACCAGGGATGTGCAGACTGACCCCACTCTGTCAATGTAACCCACCCAGGGAAGAGCAGACTGACCCCACACTGTCATTGTAACCCACCCAGTGAAGAGCAGACTGACCCCACTCTGTCAATGTAACACACCCAGGGAAGAACACACTGACCCCACTCAGTCAATGAATCACAACCAGCGAAGAGCAGACTGACCCCACTCTGTCATTGTCACCCACCCAGGGAAGACCAGACTGACCCCACTCTGTCATTGTCACCCACCCAGGGAAGACCAGACTGACCCCACTCTGTCAAAGTTACCCACACAGGTAAAAAAAAACAGACTGACCGCACAATGTCAATGTAACACACCCAGGGAAGAGCAGTACGACCCCACTCAGTCAATGTAACACACCGAAGGAAGAGCAGACTGACCCCACTCTGTCAATGTAACACACCCAGTGAAGGGCAGACTGACCCCACTCTGTTTATGTAACACAATGAGGGAAGAGCAGAATGACCCCACTCTGTCAATATAACACACCCAGGGAAGTGCAGTCTGACCCCACTCTGTCAATGTGCAATACCCAGGGAAGAGCAGACTGACCTCAATCTGTCAATGTAACAAAATCAGGGAAGAGCAGACTGACCCCACTCTGTCAATGTAACACACCCAGGGAAGAGCAGACTGACCCCACTCTGTCAATGTAACACACCCAGGGAAGAGCAGACTGACCCCACTCTGTCAATGTAACACACCCAGGGAAGAGCAGACTGACCCCACTCTGTCAATGTCACACACCGAGGGAAGAGCAGACTGACCCCACTCTGTCAATGTAACACTCCCAGTGAAGGGCAGACTGACCCCACTCTGTCTATGTAACACACCGAGGGAAGAGCAGACTGACACCACTCTGTCAATGTAACACACGCAGGGAAGAGCAGACTGACCCCAATCTATCAATGTTACACGCCCAGGGACGAGCAGACTGACCCCACTCTGTCAATGTAACACACCCAGGGAAGAGCAGACTGACCCCACTCTGTCAATGTAACACACCCAGTGAAGAGCAGACTGACCCCACTCTGTCAATGTAACACACCCAGGGAAGTGCAGACTGACACGACTCTGTCAATGTATCAAACCCAGGGCAGAGCAGACTGACCCCACTCTGTCAATGTAACACACCCAGGGAAGAGCAGACTGACCCCACTCTGTCAATGTAACACAACCAGGGAAGATCAGACTTACCCCACTCTGTCAATATAACACACCCAGGGAAGAGCAGACTGACCCCACTCTGTCAATGTAACACACCCAGGGAAGAGCAGACTGACCCCACTCTGTCAATGTAACACACCCAGGGAAGTGCCGACTGACCGCACTCTGTCAATGTAACACTCTCAGGGAAGAACAGACTGACCCCACTCTGTCAATGTACCCACCCAGGAAGAGCAGACTGACAGCACAGTGACAATCTAACTCACACAGGCAAGAGCAGATGACCCAACAGATGACCTGGTGGCCTGGTATATCCAGGTGTTAGGGTCTGGAATACATTGTCTGGGTTTATGGGATAGACCGGATTAATCCCGGGGTTAGCGTCTGGAACACAGTTTGTGAGATTGTGCGATAGGCTGGAATATTTCAGGAGTTAGGGTCTGGAACACATTGCTTGAGACAGTGGGATAGGTCGGATTAATCCAGAGGTAAGTGTCTGGAATACAGTGCCTGAGAGTGTGGAATAGGCCGGATTAAGCCAGGGGTTAGGGTCTGGAGTACAGTGTCTGAGAGAGTGGGGAGGCCGGGTCAATCCAGGGGTTAGGGTCTGGAACACAATGTCCGAGCGTGAGGGATTGGCCGGATTAATCCAGTGGGTAGGGTCTGGAACACAGTGTCAGAAAGTGTGGGGGAGGCTGGATTAATCCAGGGGTTAGGGTCTGGAACACAGTATCAGAGAGTTTGGGATAGGCCAGATTACTCCAGGAATTAGGGTCTGGAACACAGTGCCTGAGAGTGTGGGATAGGCCAGGTCAATCCAGGGGTTAGGGTCTGGAACACAGTGTCTGAGAGTGTGGGATAGGCCGGATCAATCCATCTTTTTGGGTCTGGAATATAGTGTCTGCGGGAGTAGGATAGGCCGGATTAATCCAGGCATTAGGGACTGGTACAAAGTGCCGGAAAGTGTGGGGAAGGTTGATTCATTCCCAGGGTTATAGTCTGGAACAAAGTGTGAGGGAGTGTGGGATAGGCCGGATTAATCCAGGCATTAGGGTCTGGTACAGAGTGTCTGAGAGCGTGGGATAGGCCGGATTAATCCAGGGATTAGGGTCTGGAACAAAGTTCCTCAGAGTGTGGGGAGGCCGGGATAATCCAGGATTCAGTGTCTGGAACTCAGTGTCTAGGAGTGTGGGATAGGCCGGATTAATCCAGGGGTTAGGGTCTGTTACAAAGTGCCTGATAGTGTAGGGAGGCCGTGATAGTCCAGGATTTAGTGTCTGGAACTCACTGTCTGAGAGTGTGGAATAGGTCGGGTCAATCCAATGGTCAGTGTCTGGAACACAGTGGCTGAGAGTGTGGGGTAGGCCGGAATAATCCAGGGGTTAGAGTCTGGAACACAGAGCCTGAGAGTGTGTATTGGCCGGGTCAATCCAGGGGTTAGGGTCTGGAACACAGTATCAGAGAGTTTGGGATAGGCCAGATTACTCCAGGAATTAGGGTCTGGAACACAATTCCTGAGAGTGTGTATTGGCCGGATTAATCCATGGGTTAGGGACTGGAAGAGAGTGTCAGAGAGTTTGGGGTGGCCGGGTCAATCCAGGGGTTAGGGTTTGGAACAGTATGTGAGAGAGTGGGATAGGTCAGATTAATCCAGGGGTAAGCATGTGGAATACAGTGTCTGATAGTGTGGGAAAGGCCAGATTAATCCATGGGTTAGGGTCTGGAAAACAGTGTCTGAGAGTGTAAGGACACTGGGTCAATCCAGGGGTTACGGTTTGGAATACATTGTCTGAGTTTATGGGATAAACTGGATTAATCCAGGGGTTAGGGTCTGGAACACAGTGTGTGAGTGTGGGTTAGGCTGGAATATTGTACGAGTTAGGGTCTGGAACGCAGTGTTTGAGAGAGTGGGATAGGTCGGATTAATCCAGGGGTAAGTATGTGGAATACAGTGCCTGAGAGTGTGGGATAGGCCAGGGTTAGGGTCTGGAAAACAGTGTCTGAGAGTGTGGGGACACTGGGTCAATCCAGGGGTTAGGGTCTCGAACACAGTGTCTGAGAGCGTGGGATAGGCCGGATTAATCCAGTGGTTTGGGTCTGGAATACAGTGTCTGCGGGAGTAGAATAGGCCGGATTAATCCAGGGGTTAGGGTCTGGTACAAAGTGCCGGAAAGTGTGGGGAAGGCCGATTCAATCCCGGGGTTAGAATCTGGAAAAAAGTGTCTGGGAGTGTAGGATAGGCCGGATTAATCCAGGGGTTAGGGTCTGGAACACAGTGTCTGAGAGTGTTGAATAGGCCGGACTAATCCAGGGGTTAGGGTCTGGGACAAAGTGAATGAGAGTGTGGGGAGACCGGAATAATTCAGTATTTAGTGTCTGGAACTCAGTGACTGAGAGTGTGGAATAGGCCAGGTCAATCCAGGGGTTACTGTCTGGAACAGAGTGCGTGAGAGTGTGGGTTAGGCCGGATTAATCCAGGGGTTAGGGTCTGGAACAGTGTCTGAGAGTGTGGGATAGGCTGCAATAATCCAGCGGTTTGGGCCTGGAATACAGTTTCTGCGGGAGTAAGAAAGGCTGGATTATCCAGGGGTTAGGGTCTGGTACAAAGTGCCGGAAAGTGTGGGGAAGGCCGATTCAATCCCGGGGTTAGCATCTGGAACAAAGTGTCTGGGAGTGTAGGATAGGCTGGATTAATCCAGGGGTTTGGGTCTGGCACAAAGTGCCTGAGAGTGTGGGATAGGCCGGATTAATCCACGGGTTAGGTTCTGGCACAAAGTGCATGAGAGTGTGGGGATACTGGGTCAATCCAATGGTTAGTGTCTGGAACACAGTAGCTGAAAGTGTGGGATAGGCCGGATTAATCCAGGAGTTAGGGTCTGCATCACAGTGCCTCAGAGTGTGGAATGGGCCGGATTAATCCTGGGTTTAGGGTCTCGAACACAGTGTCTGAGAGTGTGATGGAGGCCGGGTCAATCCAGTCGTTAGGGTCTGGAACGCAGTGTCGGACAGTGTGTGATAGGCCGGATTACTCCAGGAATTAGGGTCTGGAACACAGAGCCTTAGAGTGTGTATTGGCCGGATTAATCCATGGGTTAGGGACTGGAACACAATGTCAGAGAGTTTGGGGTGGCCGGGTCAATCCAGGGATTAGGGTCTGGAACACACTGCGTGAGTGTGGGATAGGCTGGAATATTCTAGGAGTTAGGGTCTGGAATGCAGTGCTTGAGAGAGTGGGATAGGCCGGAATAATCCAGAGTAAGTGTCTGGAATACAGTGTCTGAGAGTGCGGGGACACCGGGTCAATCCCAGGGTTAGTGTCTGGAACACAGTGTCTGAGCGTGAGGGATAGGCCAGATTAATCCAGGGGTTAGGGTCTGGAACACAGTGCCTGAGAGTGTGCGGAGGCCGGAATAATCCAGGTGTTAGGGTCAGGAACACAGTGTCTGAGAGTGTGGGTTATGCCGGAATAATCCAGGGGTATGGTCTGGAACACAGTTTCTCAGAGTGTGGGGTAGGCCGGAATATTCCAGAGGTTAAGGTCTGGAACTCAGTGTCTGAGAGTGTGTGATAGGCCGGATTAATCCAGGTGTTAGGGTTTGGAACTCAGTGTCTGAGAGTGTGGAATAGGCCGGATTAATCCAGGTGTTAGGGTTTGGAACTCAGTGTCTGAGAGTGTGGGATAGGCCGGGTCAATCCAATGGTTAGTGTCTGGAACACAGTGGCTGAGAGTGTGGGGTAGGCCGGAATAATCCAGGGGTTAGGGTCTTGAACACAGTGCCTAAGAGTGTGTGGGAGGCCAGAATAATCCAGGATTTAGGGTCTGGAACTCAGTGTCTGAGTGTGTGGAATAGGCCGGATTACTCCAGGAATTAGGGTCTGGAACACAGAGGCTGAGAGTGTGGGATAGGCTGGATTAATCCAGGGGTTAGGGACTGGAACAAAGTGTCTGAGAGTATAGGATAGGCTGGAATAATCCAGGGGTTAGGGTCTGGAACACAGGTTCTGAGATTGAGGGATAGGCCAGATTATTCCAGCGGTTTGGGTCTGGAATACAGTGTCTGCGAGAGAAGTACTGTCCAGATTAATCCAGGGGTTAGGGTCTGGTACAAAGTGCCGGAAAGTGTGGGGAAGGCCGATTCAATCCCGGGGTTAGAGTCTGGAACAAAGTGTCTTGGACTGTAGAATAGGCCGGATTAATCCCGGTATTAGCGTCTGGAACACAGTGTCAGAGAGTGTGGGATAGTCCGGATTAATCCAGGGGTTAGGGTCTGGAACACAGTGTTTGGGAGAGTGGGATAGGTCGGATTAATCCAGGGGAAAGTGTCTGGAATACAGTGCCTTAGAGTGTGGAATAGGCGGGATTAATCCAGGGGTTAGGGTCTGGAATACAGTGTCTGAGAGTGTGTATTGGCCGGATTAATCCATGGGTTAGGGACTGGAACACAGTGTCAGAGAGTTTGGGGTGGCCGGGTCAATCCAGGGGTTAGGGTCTGGAACACAATGTCTGAGCGTGAGGGCTAGGCTGGATTAATGCAGGAGTTAGGGTCTGGAACACAGTGTCTGAGAGTGTGGGATAGGCCGGATTAATCCAGGCATTAGGGTCTGGAACACAGTGTCTGAGAGTGTGGGATAGGCCGGGTTAATCTAGTGGTTCGGGTCTGCATCTCAGTGCCTCAGTGTGGAATGGGCCGGATTAATCCTGGGCTAGGATCTCGAACACAGTGCCTGAGAGTCTGGGGGAGGCCGGAATAATCCAGGAGTTAGTGTCTGGTACAAAGTACCTGAGAGTGTGGGATATGCCGGATTAATACAGGGGTTAGGGTCTGGAACACATTGTCTGAGAGTGTGGGATAGGCCGCATTAAACCAGGGGTTAGGTCTGGCACAAAGTGCCTTCGAGTGTGGAATAGGCCGGGTCAATCTATGGGCTAGGGTCTGGAACACAATGTCTGAGCATGAGGGATTGGCCGGATTAATCCAGTGTTAAGGTCTGGAACACAGCATTTGAGAGTGTGGGATAGGCCGGATTAATGCAGGAGTTAGGGTCTGGAACACAGTGTCTGAGAGTGTGGGATAGGCCACATTTAATCCATCGGTTGGGGCCTGGAATATAGTGTCTGCGGGAGTAGAATAGGCCGGATTAATCCAGGGGTTAGGGTCTGCATCACAGTGCCTTAGAGTGTGGAATGGGCTGGATTAATCCTGGGTTTAGGGTCTCGAACACAGTGCCTGAGAGTCTGGGGGAGGCCGGAATAATCCAGGGGTCTGAAACACAGTGCCTGAGAGTCTGGGGGAGGCTGGAATAATCCAGGGGTTAGGGTCTAAAATACAGTGTCTGAGAGTGTGATGGAGGCCGGGTCAATCCAGGGGTTAGGTTCTGGAACGCAGTGTCTGAGAGTGTGGGATAGGTCGGATTAATCCTGGGGTTAGTGTCTGGAACGCAGTGTCTGAGAGTGTGGAGAAGGCTAGATTAATCCAGGGGTTACGGTCTGGAACGCAATGTCTGAGAGTGTGTATTGGCCAGTTTAATCCATGGTTAGACTGGAACACAGTGTCAGAGAGTTTGGTGTGGCCGGGTCAATCCAGTGTCAGAGAGTGTGGGATAGGCCAAATTACTCCAGGAATTAGGATCTGGAACACAGAGCCTGAGAGTGTGTATTGGCTGGATTAATCCATGGGATAGGGACTGGAACACAGTATCAGAGAGTTTGGGGTGGCCGGGTCAATCCAGGGGTTAGGGTCTGGAACACAATGTCTGAGCGTGAGGGATAGGCTGGATTAATGCAGGAGTTAGGGTCTGGAACACAGTGATAAATTTGTAGGATAGGCTGGATTAATCCAGGGGTTAGTGTCTGGAACACAGTGTCTGAGAGTGTAGGATAGGCTGGATTAATCCAGGGGTTAGGGTCTGGAACACAGTGTCTGAGAGTGTATGATAGGCTGGATTAATACAGGGGTTAGTGTGTGTAATACAATGTCTGAGAGTGTGGGATAGGCCGGATTAATCCAGAGTTTAGGGCTTGGAACACAGTGTCTGAGAGTGTGGTGAGGCCGGTTCAATGCAGGGGTTAGGATCTGGAACAAAGTGCCTGAGAGTGTGGGAAAGGCTGGATTAATCCAGGGGTTAGGTCTGGACACAGTGCCTGAGAGTGTGGGATAGGCCGGATTAATCGAGGGGTTAGGTTCTGGAACACAATGCCTGAGAGTGTGGGATAGGCCGGATTTTTCCAGCGGTTAGGGTCTGGTACAAAGTGCCGGAAAGTGTGGGGAAGGACGATTCAATCCTGGGGTTAGAGTCTGGAACAAACTGTCTGAGAGTGTGGGATAGGCAGGATTAATCCAGGGGGTAGGGTCTCGAACAAAGTGCTTGAGAGTGTGGGATCGGCCGGATTAATCCAGGGTTTAGGGTGTGGTACAAAGCACCTGAGAGTGTGAGATAGGCCAGCCTAATCCAGGGTTTAGGGTCTGGAACACAGTGTCTGAGAGTGTGGGATAGACCGGGTCAATCCAATGGTTAGTGTCTAGAACACAGTGTCATAGAGTTTGGGTTGGCCGGGTCAATCCAGGGGTTAGGGTTTGGAACACAGTGTCAGAGAGTTTGGGGTGGCCGGGTCAATCCAGTGGTTCGGGTCTGGAACACAGTGTGTGAGTGTGGGATAAGCCGGAATATTCCAGGAGGTAGGGTCTGGAACGCAGTGCTTGATAATGTGGGATAGGTCGGATTAATCCAGGGGTAAGTGTCTAGAATACAGTGCCTGAGAGTGTAAAATAGGCCGGATAAATCCAGGGTTTGGGGTCTGGAACACAGTGTCTGAGAGTGTGGGGAGGTCGGTTCAATGCAGGGGTTAGGTTCTGGAACAAAGTGCCTGAGAGTGTGTGAAAGGCCGGATTAATCCAGGGGTTAGGGTCTGGAACACAATGCCTAAGAGTGTGGGATAGTCTGGATTATTCCACCGGTTTGGGTCCGGAATGCAGTGTCTGCGGGAGTAGGATAGGCCGGATTAATCCAGGGGTTAGGGTCTGGTACAAAGTTCCGGAAAGTGTGGGGAAGGCCGATTCAATCCCGGGGTTAGAGTCTGGAACAAAGTGTCTGGGAATGTGGGATAGGCCGGATTAATGCAGGCATTAGGGTCTGGAACCCAGTGTCTGAGAGTGTGGGATAGGCCAGACTACTCCAGGAATTAGGGTCTGCAATGCAGTGTTTAAGAGAGTGGGATAGGTCGGATTAATCCAGGGGTTAGGGTCTGGAACAAAATGCCTGAGAGTGTGGGGTGGCCGGAATAATCCAGGATTTAGTGTCTGGAGCACAGAGTCTGAGAGTGTGGGATAGGCCGGATGAATCAAGGGGTTAGGGTCTGCATCACAGTGCCTCAGAGTGTGGAATGGGCTGGATTAATCCTGGGTTTAGGGTCTCGAACACAGTGCCTGAGAGTCCAGGGGAGGCCGGAATAATCCAGGGGTTAGGGTCTGAAATACAGTGTCTGTGAGTGTGTGATAGGTCAGATTAATCCAGGGGTAAATGGCTGGAATACAGTGCCTGAGAGCGTAGGCTAGGCCAGATTAATCCATTGGTTAGGGTCTGGAACACAGTGTCTGAGAGTGTGAGGATACCGGATTAATCCAGGGGTTAGGGTCTGGAACACAGTGCCCAATTTGTGGGATAGGCCAGATTAATCCAGGGGTTAGGGTCTGGAACACAGTGTCTGAGAGTGTGAGGATACCGGATTAATCCAGGGGTTAAGGTCTGGAACACAGTGTCTGAGCGTGAGTGATTGGCCGGATTAATCCAGTGTTAAGGGCTGGAACACATTGTTTGAGAATGTGGGATAGGCTGGATTAATGCAGGTGTTACTGTCTGCAACACAGTGCCTGAGAATGTGGAGTTGGCCGGATTAATCCAGGGGTTAGGGTCTGGAAAACAGTGCCTCAGAGTGTGGGATAGGCCGGATTAATCCAGGGGTTACGGTCTGGAGCACGGTTTCTGAGAGGGAGGGGAAGGCCAGATTACTCCAGGGGTTAGGGTCTGGAACACAGTGCCTGAGGGTGTGGGACAGGCCGGATTAATCCTAGGCCTAGGGTCTCGAACACAGTGCCTGAGAGTCTGGGGGAGGCCGGGTCAATCCAGGGGTTAGGGTCTGGAACGCAGTGTCTGAGAGTTTGGGGTGGCCGGGTCAATCCAGGGGTTAGGGTCTGGAACACAATGTCTGAGCGTGAGGGATAGGCTGGATTAATGCAGGGGTTAGGGTCTGGAACACAGTGCCTGAGAGTGTGGGATAGGCCGCATTTAATCCAGCAGTTTGTGTCTGGAATACAGTATCTGCGGGAGTAGAGTAGGCTGGATTTATCCTGGGGTTAGGGTCTGCATCACAGTGCCTTAGAGTGTGGAACGGGCCGGATTAATCCTGGGTTTAGGGTCTCGAACACAGGGCCTGAGACTCTGGGGGAGACCGGAATAATCCAGGGGTTAGGTTCTGAATCACAGTGTCTGAGAGTGTGGAGAAGGCCAGATTAGTCCAGGGGTTAGACTCTGGAACGCAATGTCTGAGAGTGTGGGATAGGCCAGATTACTCCAGGAATTAGGGTCTGGAACACAGTGCCCGAGAGTGTGGGATAGGCCGGGTCCATCCAGTGGTTCGGGTCTGGAACACAGTGTGTGAGTGTGGGATAGGCCGGAATATTCCAGGAGTTAGGGTCTGGAACGCAGTGCTTGAGAGTGTGGCATAGTTTGGATTAATCCTGGGGTAAGTGTCTTAAATACAGTGGCTGAGAGTGTGGGATAGGCTGGATTATTCCAGGGGTAAGGGTCTGGAACACTGTCTGAGAGTGTGGGATAGGCCGAATTAATCCAGGGGTTAGGGTCTGGAACACAATGTCTGAGCGTGAGGGATAGGCCGGATTAATCTAGGGGTTCGGGTCTGGAACACAGTGTCTGAGAGTGTGGGATAGGCCGGATTAATCCAGGGGTTAGAGACTGGAACAAAGTGCCAGAGAGCGTGGGGAAGGCAGATTCAATCCAAGAGTTAGGGTTCTGGAATATAATGTCTGCGAGTGTGGGATAGGCTAGATTAATCCAGGGGTTAGGGTCGCGAACACAGTGCCTGAGAATGTGGGATAGGCCGGATTAATGCAGGGGTTAGGATCTGGAACACAATGTCTTAGATTATGGGATAGGCCAGATTAATCCAGGGGTTTGTGTCTGGAATATAGCAACTGTGAGTGTGTGGTAGGTCGGAATAATCCAGGGGTTAGTGTCTGGAACACGTGTCTGAGGGTGAGGAATAGGCCAGATATATCCAAGGGCTAGGATCTGGAATACAGTGTCTGGGATAGGCGGGATTAATCCAGACGTTAGGGTCTGGGACACAGTGCCTGAGAGGGTGTATTGGCCGGGTCAATCCAGCGGTTAGGGTCTGGAACAAAGAGCCTGAGAGTGTGGGAGAGGCCGGATTAATCCAGGGGTGAGTGCCTGGAACACAGTGTCTGAGAGTGTAGGATAGGCCCGGTCTATCCAGGGGTTACGCACTAGAACACAATGTCTGAGATAGTGGGATAGTTCGGATTAATCAAGGGGTTAGGGTCTGTAACACAGTGTCCGAGAGTGTGGGATAGGCCCGGTCTATCCAGGGGTTACGCACTGGAACACAATGTCTGAGATAGTGGGATAGTTCGGATTAATCAAGGGGTTAGGGTCTGTAACACAGTGTCCGAGAGTGTGGGATAGGCCAGATTAATCCAAGTGTTAGGGTCTGGTACACAGTGTCTGAGAGTGTGGGATAGGCCGGATTAATCAAGTGGTTAGGGTCTGTAACACAGTGTCTGAGAATGTGGTGTATGCCAGATTAATCCAGAGGTTAGTGTCTGGAATACAGTGTCCGAGAGTGTGGGGGAGGTCGGATTAATCCAGGGGTTAGAGTCTGGAACACAGTGCCTGAGAGTGTGGGATAGGCCGGATTAATCCAGGGGTTAGAGACTGGAACAAAGTGCCGGAGAGTGTGGGGAAGGCAGATTCAATCCAAGGGTTAGGGTCTGGAACATATGTCTGCGAGTGTGGAATAGGCCGGATTAATCCAGGGGTTAGGGTCTGGAACACAGTGTCTGAGGGTGGGGGGAGGCCGACTTAATCCAGGAGTTAGGGTCTGGAACACAGTGTGTGAGTGTGGGATAGCCCGGAATATTCCAGGAGTTAGGGTCTGGAACGCAATGCTTGAGAGAGTGGGATAGGTCAGATTAATCCAGGGGTTAGTGTCTGGAACGTAGTGCTTGAGAGTGGGGACACCAGGTCAATCCAGGGGTTACGGTCTGGAACAGAATGTCTGAGCGTGAGGGATAGGCCGGATTAATCCAGGTGTTAAGGACTGGAACACAGCATTTGAGAGTGTGGGATAGGCCGGATTAATGCAGGAGTTAGGGTCTGGAACATAGTGTCTGAGAGTGTAGGGGGAGGATGGATTAATCCAGGGGTTAGGGTCTGGAACACAGTGTCTGAGAGTGTGAGATAGGCCTGGTCAATCCAGAGGTTAGTGTCTGGAATACAGTGCCTGAGAGTGTGGGATAGACCGATTACTCCAGGGGTTAGTGTGTGGAACACAGTGCCTGAGAGAGTGGAATAGGCCGGATTAATCCAGGGGTTAGTGTCTGGAACAGAGTGCCTGAGAGTGTGGGATAGGCCGGGTCAATCCAGGGTTTAGGGACTGGAACTCAGTGTCTGAGAGTGTGTGGGAGGTCTGAGTAATCCAGGGGTAAGGGTCTGGAACACAGTGCTTGAGAGTGTGAGGTTAGCTGGAATAATCCAGGGGTTAGGGTCTGGAACACAGTGTCTGAGAGAGTGGGATAGGCCGGATTAATCCAGGGGTTAGGGTCTGGAACACAGTGCCTTAGAGATTGGGATAGGCCAGATTAATCCAGGGGTTAGGGTCTGGAACACAGTGCCTGACAGTGTGGGGTTGGCCGGATTAATCCAGTGGTTAGGGTCTGGAACTATGAGAAACAAAGCTCATACACTTCAATAATTGCAGTCCGAGACAAAATCTGAATCAGTAGTGTCTTTTATTTTACTCTTGCAAGAGGGCGTGATGTCCAGTGTCTACAAGGCAAGGGACATACACACCCCAAATTCAATTCATACACAATATTTATATAATTTGGTTTCTTTTGTTTTACATTGCTCCTCCCCTGTTTACATCTTCCACTTCCCTCAGACCGGCCCCCATTACCCCTGTTTATCTCTTGCCTTGTCTGTGACAAAATGCTTATTTCTGGCCTCACAAGGCCGTTTGACCTCATCCCGCTGTAGGCAATCGTTAGGCATATTCTTTCTTCATCATTATCTTCCCCCTCCATCTGTACCTTTCCCTCACAGCATCTTATCACTAAGCCCTTTTAATTGGGGTTTGTTCCTGTGTTTCTGTAAAAGTGGGAAACAGATGTTTATACCTACTGCTGAAACAGGCAAATCTAATTTAACTGCCTCTCTTCACAGCATTTTATCTATTCACCCGTAATATCTACTATTGTCTTACAGTCTCATTTCTTTCTTCCATACATTTTTAGCTAATACAAAAACAATTATATATTTCCTCCACATAGTTTCCATTCTTATTGACTCAGCTCTTGGCTGAAACAATGACACATTGGTGTGAGTTCATTCACCTTGTCTCAGAAATTATAATTGCAGAATTGCAGAAGTAACATTAATTTACCTATATCCCACACCCTGAAGCAGAGTTTGTAGAATGTTTTTGTCAGTGTTTGTTTGAACAACAACATTGTTCACTGACTGGGGATGGACCTATTTCAGATCCAACATTGCATCATGAAGCTGAGTAAGTGAGTCATCTCACAGTAAGAGATCCTTCAGGAAATTGGGAAACAGATGGAATTCAGAGTGATGATGAAGTTTTAAAGTGATCCCTATAAAGGACAAACAATAACTGGGGACCAGAAGCAGAGTGTCATGAGTTGAATCTGAGAGGGAGCACTGCCCCAGATAAACAGGGAAAGAGTGAAATGTCTGACTGCAACTGATCAGGGACAAACATGGCAAGGAACGGGCTCAAATATTCAACATAAAGGCACATTCTTTAGCTCTGAGCCCACCCACCATCTGTTCCCCTCGGTCTACAACACATTTTCCAGCAGCTCCTTCCATTTCTGAACAAGAGGGAGATCAGATTATAGACATTAATCGGACTACATTACCCATGCTGCCCTGGGAGATAGCGCCTGCGCAGTAAGAGCCGGTGAGGATCGGTCCGCGGAGCCTAATGGGAGTTGTAGTTCTTACAAGCGCGCACGCGATCCGCTGCAGTTGGCGGCCAACGGCGGGGAGTTCGAACGTGAGCGCGCGGGAGGCCCAGAGCGGAGGTCACGTGGTGCGGCTGGAATTGGGGGAGGGGCGGGGTTTATAGACCCAGAGACCTCCCTCCAAACCTGGGGACTTGGGAGAATAGGGAAATGGCACAGATATTACACCAATGTTTTCTCTAAATTCATAGTGGGATATAAAAAACATTTCCCAATTATAGGGCACAAAGAGCCTGAGAACTATAGTAAACCTAATATCTGTGGTGGGTGAGTCACTTGGTAGGATTGAGAGGGACAAGGTGGACATGCATTTGGAAAGACAGGGTTTGATTAGGAACAGTCAGCATGGCTTTGTGGATGGGAGATCATGTCTCACAAATTTGTTAGAGTTCTTTGTTGACAAGGGCAGAGTGACAGACATAGTCTGGATGGATGTAGTCTAAAGCCTTACAGCCTTTGATAAGATTCCACATGGTAGGCTGCTCTGGAAGGTTAGCTCTCATGGAATCCAGGACAAGCTGGTAAATTGGATACACAATTGGCTTGACAGTAGGAAGCAGAGGGTCATAGTTGAAGAATGCTGGTCGGACTGCAGGCCTGTGACCGTCCCACAGGGGTTGGTGCTTGGCTCATTGCTGTTTATCTATATCAGTGATTTGGATGAGAGTGTACAAGGTATGAGGAGTTAGTTTGCTGATGACAAGAAAATAGTTGGTATTGTGGACAGTGAGGAAGATTATCAGAAAATGCAGCAGGACCTTGATCAGCTGGGGAAGTGAGTGGAGAAATACAAATGGAGTTTAACATACCTAAGTAAATCCACAGGACCCGATCAGCTGGAACCTAGAACTCTATGGAAAGCTAGGGAACTGATTGGTGGGCCCCTTGCTGAAATATTTGTATTAACGATAGTCACAGGTGAGGTGAAGGAAGACAAGAGTTGGGTAACATGGGACCACTATTTAAGAAAGGTGGTAAGAACACGCCAGGGAACTATAAACCAGTGAACTTCACTTCAGTGGTAGGCATGTTGTTGGAGGGAATACTGAGGGACAGGATTTACATGTTTTTGGAAAGGCAAGAATTGATTAGTGATAGTCAACATGTCTTTTTGCATGGGAAATTATGTCTTACAAACTTGTTTGAGGTTCTTGAAGACGTCACAAAGAGGAATAACGAGGGCAGAGCGGTGGACATGATCTGTATGGACTTCAGTAAAGCGTTCGACAAGGTTCCCCATGGAAGATTGGTTAGCAAGGTTTGATCTCATGGAATACATGGTGGACCCGCCATTTAGGTACAAAACTGGCTTGAAGGTAGAAGACAGATAGTGGTGGTGGAGGGTTGTTTTTCACACTAGAGGCCTGTGACCATTGGAGTGCCACAAGGATTGGTGCTGGGTCCACTACTTTTCGTCATTTATATGAATAATTTGGATGTGAACATAGTATGTATATTTCATAAGTTTGCAGATGATACCAAAATTGGAGGTGTTGTGGACAGCGAAGAAAGTTAACTCAGATTACAATGGGATCTTGATCAGATGGGCCAATGGGCTGAGGAGTGGCAGATGGAGTTTAATTTAGAAAAATGTAAATTGTTGCATTTTGGGAAAGCAAATCTGAGCAGGACTTATATAATTAATGGTAAGGTCCAAGGAAGTGTTGCTGAACAAAGAAACCTTGGAGTGCAGGTTCGTAGCTCCTTGAAAATAGAGTCACAGGTAGATAGGATAGTGAAGAAGGCACATGATAAGCTTTCCTTTATTGGTCAGAATGTTGAGTATCGGAGTTGGGAGGTCATTTTACAGATGTACGGGATGTTAGTCAGGCCACTGTTGGAATATTGCATGCAATTCTGGTCTCTTCCTAACAGAAGGATATTGTGAATGTTGAAAGGATTCAGAAAGAATTTACAAGGATGTTGTCAGGGTTGGAAGATTTGAGCTGTAGGAAGAGGTTGAATAGGATGGGGCTGTCTCCCTGGAACGTTGAAGGCTGAGGGGTGACCTTATAGAGGTTTGTAAAATCATGAGGGCATGGATATGGAAAAGAGACAAGGTATTTTCCCTGGGGTGGGGGAGTCCAAACCTAGAGGGCATATGTTTAGACAATAGACAATAGATGCAGGAGTAGGCCATTCAGCCCTTCGAGCCTGCACCGCCATTCAATATGATCATGGCTGATCATTCCCAATCAGTATCCTGTTCCAGCCTTATCTCCATAACCCTTGACTCCACTATCTTTAAGAGCTCTATCCAATTCTTTCTTAAATGAATCCAGAGTCTGGGCCTCCACTGCCCTCTGGGGCAGAGCAGTCCACACAGCCACCACTCTCTGGCTGAAGTAGTTTCTCCTCATCTCTGTCCTAAATGGTCTACCCCGTATTTTTAAGTTGTGTCCTCTGGTTCGGCACTCCCCCATCAGCGGAAATATGTTTCCTCCTGCCAGAGTGTCCAATCCTTTCATAATCCTATACGTTTCAATCAGATCCCCTCTCAGTCTTCTAAACTCAAGGGTATACAAGCCCAGTCGCTTCAGTCTTTCCGTGTAAGGCAATCCTGCCATTCCAGGAATTGACCTCGTGAACCTACGCTGCACTCCCTCAATAGCAAGAATGTCTTTCCTCAAATTTGGAGACCAGAACTGTACACAGTACTCCAGGTCTGGTCTCACCAGGGCCCTGTACAGCTGCAGAAGCACCTCTTTGCTTCTATACGCAATCTTTGCTTCAATACTAAGCATAGGACTTTTTTTTTCTTCAGAATGCAGGAAACTGAGGCTGGATCTTATAGAAGTGAACGAGATCGTGAGAGGCATGGAAAGGGTGAATGCACTCAATCTTTAGGTTGAGAGGAAAAAGATATAAAAGAGACCTAAGGGGCAACTTTTTCATGCAGAGGGTGGTACGTGTATAGAATGAGCTGCCAGAAGAAGTGATGGAGGCTGTACAATTCAAACATTTAAAAGGCATCTGGATGAGTATATAAATAGGAACGATTTAGAAGAATATGGGCTCAGTGCTGGCAAGTGAAACTAGATTGGATTGGGCTATCTGGTCGGCACGGACGAGTTGGGTCTGTTTCCATGCTGTACATCTCTATGACTCAAAGGTTGAGGTCTTGGGTTTTAGAAAGTTAAATCAAGACAGGAGTTTCATGCCGAATGTTTGGGCTTTAAGGAGTGTACTGGAACAGAGGGACCTTGCATTTCAGGTGCATAGTTCTCTGAAAGTGGAGTCTCAGGTAGACAGGGCAGTGAAGAAAACATTTGGCACACTGACCTTCATCAGTTTTAGCACTGAATATAGAAGTTGGGAAGTTGTGTTCCAGTTATACAGGACATTGATGTGGCTGCACTTCGGAGTATTGCGTTCAGTTGTGGTGACTTTGCTACAGGAAGGATGTTACCAAACTGGAAAGAGTGCAGAAGAAATTTATGAGAATGTTGGTAGGAGTCAAATGCCTGAGTTCTAAGGAGAGGTTGGATAAGCTTCGGACTTTTTTTTTCTTCAGAATGCAGGAAACTGAGGCTGGATCTTATAGAAGTGAACGAGATCGTGAGAGGCATGGAAAGGGTGAATTCACTCAATCTTTAAGGTAAAAACAATGACTGCAGATGCTGAAAACCAAATACTGGATTAGTGGTGCTGGAAGAGCACAGCAGTTCAGGTAGCATCCAACGAGCAGCGAAATCGACGTTTCAGGCAAAAGCCCTTCATCAGGAATAAAGGCAGTGAGCCTGAAGCGTGGAGAGATAAGCTTCATCAGGAAGGGCTTTTGCCCGAAACGTTGATTTCACTGCTCGTTGGATGCTGCCTGAACTGCTGTGCTCTTCCAGCACCACTAATCCAGTATTTGATTTTCAGCATCTGCAGTCATTGTTTTTACCTTAGAAGGATATGGGCCAAGCTCAGGGAAATGGGGTTAATGTGGAGGACATGTTGGTCATCATGGATCAGTTTGGGCCCAAAGGGCACATCTCCATGCTGGAGGACTCCATGACGATTGGGGAAATCAATGGAAATAAAACCTAATAAATCCCCAGGGCCTTGTGCTCTCCATCTTTAAGGATGTCCTTAATGAAGTCACCCGAGAAATAGTGGATGCATTGTGATCATTTTCCAGCTTTCTCTAGACTCTGGAAGAGCTCTAAAAGACTTGGCAGCATGGTGCTAGCCCTGCTGTTTCACAGCATCTGGAACCTGGATTTCAATTCTAGCCTTAGGAGACTGTCTCTGTGGAGTTTGCACATTGTCTTTTTGGGTTTCTCCTGGGTGCTCTGGTTTCCTCCCACAGTCCAAAGACGTGCAGGTTAGTTGAATTGGCAATACTAAAGTGTTCAGGGATCTGTGGGCTAGCTGAATTAGTCAGGAAAATGGAGAGTACTAGGGTAGGGGAATGGGTCTGGGTGGGATAGTCTTCAGAGGGTCAGTGTGGACTTGTTGGCCCAAATGGCTTATTTCTACACTGTCGTGATTCTATGACTGGAGGGGAGCTAATGTGACTGCACTTTTTTTTTAAAAAGGATGGACAAAGAAAATGGGGAATGATAGGCTGGTTAGACTGAAACCAAAGGAAGGGAAAATGTTGGAGTAAATGTTAAGGACATAATAACTAAGCATTTGGAAAGCAGTGGCACGATTGGTCTTAATCAGCATGGATTCACCAAAGGAAACCATGCTTGACAAACCGTCTGGCACTTTTGATGATGTGTCTAGTACACAAGGGTGAATCAGTTGGTGTTGAGACTTTGGGCTTTCAAAAGGCTTTTGACAAGATTCCACACAACAGATTAGTAAGGAAAGTTATGGCTCATGGTATCGGAGCTCGTGATTTGATGTGGATAGAGAACAGGTTGGCAGACAGGATGCAGAGTTGTAATAAACTGTTGCTTCTCAGAGTGGCAGGCAGTGATGGGTGGGGTACCATAGGGACACTAGTTGTTCACAATACACAATACATGTTAATGGTTTGGATGAAGGAATTGAATGCAACATCTCCAAATGTGCAGACAGCTGTGTGGTAGTGTGTGTTGTGAGGAGGATGCTCAGAAGTTGCAGTGTGACTTGGATAGGCTGGCTGAAAGGGTAAATACTTGCAAACGCAACATAATGTGGATAAAGGATAAGTTATCCACTTCATGGCAAAAACAGGAAGGCAGATTATGATTTGAATGGTGGCAGTTTAGGAAAAGGTGAAGTCTAACCAGACCTGGGTGTTATGGTGGAACGGTCACTGAAGGTTGGCATGCAGGTGTAGGAAATGGGGGAAAGCTCATGGCATGCTGGCCTTCAGACTGAGAGGATTTGATACAGGACAACGGATGTCTTCTTGCACGTGTACAGGGCCTTTGGGAGGCCACACCTTGAGTACTCCGTGCAGTATTGTGGTCTCCTAACTGAGGAAGGACATTCTTCCTATTGAGGGAATCTCACAAAGCTTCAACAGACTGATTCCAAGGATGGCTGGACTGACATATGAAGAAAGACTGGATCAATTGGGTTTGTACTCACTGGAATTTAGAAGAATGGGGACAGCCATTGAACCTATGGAATTGTCTACCACAGAGAGCTATTGGGACCAGGTCAATAGATGTATATTCAGGGAGCTGGAAATGGGAATTCAGGTTAAAGGGATCAAGGGGGTATGGAGAAAAAAACAGGAGTGGGATACTGAAATTGAATGATCAGCCATCATCTTCTTGAATGATGGTGCTGCCTCGAATGGCCAACAGCTGCAGCTATTTTCTATGTTTCTGAGTGTGCAGCAAGTCAGTATCACTGAGCAGACTGGAAGGAGTGTTCTGCAGGTCAGTATCACTGAAACAGATTGTGAGGATGTGGTACATGAGGATAGCGTTGATTTCTGCTTAAAGCAGCTTGAGAGGAGAACAGTAAATTTTGTAAGATTGTGCTGGTTAAGTGCATCTTTAAAAGCTCCAAGTTAAAAAGCATTTAGAGGAGGGTGGGGTGAGTACTTTGTGGTCTACTCCCTTAAACAAACTATGGTTGGAAGTTTGGACTTTAGTGGGAGTGCTTGGAGTGGGAAAAAGGCCTCTAGTATAAATACTATTATTGAAGGGAGTATCTAACAAGCTTAATTTCAGGGGATGTCATAACCAGTCTTGCAACAATCATGTAACAAAATGTCAATTGTCACAATAGCACTGAGCCAGCTCATAGCCTCCCATGTCACCTAACCACAAGCAGCAGGGCATCATGGGGACAATTAAACCTCCCCATGAAAGCAGATTAATCTTCTCCACATTCCAGCTGACTCCATCTCCACTCCCACAAACATTAATTAATTCCGTTGTAGATCCAAATTCTGTCAAACTCAACCTTGATTCTCGATAATGACTCAGCATCTGCTGCTCTCTGTGGAAGAGAATTACGAACTTAGTTGTGCACAGTGACTGTCCAACAGTTCATCAGTCTCTTTCACCCAGGGCTGGTGTCCGTATTCCATGAATCAAAACTCATTTGTCCTACATCTATTATTCAGCTTCAGATGCCAAACTATGGTCCAATTTCCACATTGACAATTTCATTGGAGCAGTGCAGAGTCTGTTCAAATTGTATACTTGTGTTTTAATTTAATCCTCAGATAGCCATGTTCCCACAGCAGAATCCCTTTCATTGTCTCTCCTGTATTCTTGATACCTACATGGATCACCATGTGCAAGGTGATTTGTTTTTATTCACGGATACGGACATGACTGGCCAGGAATCCAGTGACCCAGGGAATGTTCTGGAAACTGGGTTCAGATCCTGACATGGCAAGATGGTGGAATTGGAATTCAGTAAAATCCTGGAATGAAGAGTTTAATGATGACCATGAAACCATTATTACTTATTAGGGAAAAAAACACACACACATCAGTTTCACTGATATTCAGGGAAGGAAATTATCATCCTTACCTCATCTAACCTGCATGTGATTTCAGACCCACAGCAATGCGGTTCTCTCTTAATTGCCCTCTAACCAATTAGGGTTGGACAAAAATTCGAGCCTGGCCAGCCAACCCGACATCTGTTGCATCTGTGAATGAGTCAAGATAGCAAATGTCGAACAAGCTCTGAATCCCTGACAATAAAACAATGCTCCTGGAAAAGCCATCATCACCAGTGAAGGCTCAGTGAGCCTGCATCGTTTTCAGAAACAAAACTAAAAATTGCTGGAAAGCTCAGCAGATCTGACAGCATTTGTTGATAGAAATCAGAGATAACGTTTCGGGTAGAGTGATCCATCGTCAGAAGGGATTTCCCTCCACAGATGCTGCCAGACCTGCTGTGCTTTTCCAGCAATTTCTATTTTATCTTTCTGATTTACAGCATCCACAGTTCTTTCAGTTTTTATTCTGCATTGTTGTCTGAGTGTCACTGGCATGCTGTCTTTTACACCAGTTCCACTATCAGGATCAGCACATGGCGTGACAGAGAAAGAAATGGGACAATCTTTCTCCAAAATGTGTGATCAGAAGGTTTTGTTTTAATATTTGGTTCTCATACATGCTTCTATTCTGCCATTTCCAGTCACTATACTATCACTGATAGATTATTCTCTTCAAAACAAAAAGAAATACTGGAAATAATTCAATATAATGCAAAAGAGTGAGGAGGTCATTCTAACAAAGTGTAGGAAAGTTCTGTCACTCAGTGAGAAATAGCGCCCAGCAGAGTCCTGCAACTTACTCCTGTGGACACATTGGTTTGTGCAGTTACCAGGAACCCGGGGTTTTGTGCTCACTGTTCCATTCACAAGCTTGTCCTTTATTCCTCTCTCCCTGGAGATGCTCGATTGTGGAGTCCGGCTCCAGGAAAAGACAAACCCAGGAATATCCAAAACAGAGCTGTCACTGAGTGAATCCAGAGGGTGGATGTTATTGGCAGAGGATTCCCTCTCAGCTGAAAGGCACAGTCCCCTTTCACTCCGACACAGATTCACCTTCGAGCAAGTTTACTGGGTACGGTAGTGAGCAGGAACCTGGAGTAACTTACCCCACAGGCCCACGAATATCGAGTGTAATTGTTAATGTTCCATTGCAGCCGAGACAGTGTCCCATTCTGGCTCCTTCATGTCGTGCATGTCCCCAGCAGGAAACATTGAGACAGAGATATCCTGATAAAACCACACTGTGAGGCCATGTCTCTGAGTGTCTGGGCCTCTGACCTTACAATGAGAGATGACCCTCACTTAGCTCGAGTGGAGACTGGAAAATCTTCAATAAAATTTCAACCTTCAGCACAGACGGTTGAAAGAAGTAGGGGTGGGTGCAGAATCAGCAAAAACATTATGACAGCAGTGATACTTATAACTTCCAAGGTTCACACAGGCCCCCTCAGTCTGGATCGGAACGACTTCACGACTCTCTTCTTTCCCCATTTGGAGTGAATTCATTTGCCCACAATCTGAATCACATTGAAGATTAAGCAGAAACTAAAAAGGTGGAAACACTGTGTAAATAACGGGCAGAGTGGGGTTAGTGTTCAATAATAAATATAGAAACATTTAGAAACTAATCTGTATTGTATTTCTAAAACTGAAGCACCTCACTTGATCCATTGCAGACGCTTCAGTTTGTACACGGTGGAGCACTGAGGGGACAGGATTGTTGGAGTTGTCCATCTCACTCAACCATCAGTGACTGGTTTGTACTGAGAGCGAGGGCAGGTTTTTCTCAGCAAAGTTCTGAGAAGGAAGCAGCACGTAGCCGGGGTGGGGGAAGGGGTTAGATAGAAAAAGAACAAGAACCACAGTTTATTAATAACAGTATTTCTGACACAGATATAACTATAAAATAAGGGATTTTCTGTTCCAGTGAACTGAACTGACGACATGAAGCAGGTGGAATGTTCCCAGACCCTGAATGACATCGATGACAATGAGAAGCCTCAGAGCATCCCATCAGAACTCAAGCAGTGCCTTCCATGACATCAAGAGCAATAAATTACAATTCCCAATTGAGTTTGTCTCTGTTTTTTTCAGTCATGGGAATCGGGCATCGCTGCCTGGGCCAGCATTTATTGCTCATTCCTAGTTGCAAATTCAAAAAGTGTGGATGAGCTTCTTGAACCTCTGCAGTCTCACTGTCCATTGTGGGTTAATCCACACAGAGGAAAACACACCGCCACTTCCGGTTTTAAACGGCGCGTGTGCAGTTAACCTCCGCGCAGACTCAGTTCAACGGAGGTGCCTAGAGCCTGCGCACGACTCTTCAGGGCGGAGTTATCACTCTCCCCGGCTCCGATTGGTCACTTAGACTGTCGATCGCCCTGGTGTCGGCCAATCGGGAGTCCGGACAGCAGAGAGGGGTGGGGCCAAAGGCAGGTGTGAGGAAGGATCAGGATGGCGCTGGAAACGCCCAGCAGCTCAGGCACCATCCGCGGATCACGGAAAGGAACATTTCGGGCAAAAGGCCTCCCTCAGGATTTCCCTGCTCCTCGGAGGATGCTGCTGTGTGTTTTCAGCTGTTTGGTGTTACCTCCCCCAGACTCTATAACTCAACATTAACAGTTTGTTGATCTTCACGCCGTCGGGGGGGGAAGATGTTGGTTTAAACCCAACCTCCTGAGTCCAGCGCAGCCGAAACCCCCGGAGAAGAGAAGACGGACCAACCGCCTTCCCGCCCCTCCCGGTTTGAAATGGTACGCATGCGCGAGCCCAGCCCCTCCCTTCCCTCGCGCAGTGTCGGTTCAACGGCGGCGACTCGGGACACCTCAGGGCGGGACACAGCTCAGCCCCCGCTCCGATTGGGTAAGGGCACTGTCGATCCAATGCTGCCGACCAATAGGGATCACGGCCCCGCTTGGGCCCCGCCCCCAGGAGGTGGATCCCTGGAGAAACAGGGTCTTATGAGGATCGGGGAAGGAAAGTTGTGTTGAGAATGATCAGATCAGACATGGTCTGACTGAAAGGTGGAGCAGACTTTGGGAGGGAATCCCTTCATCCTGATGTTCCATCTTATGGTGATCCCTGTTCCATTGGGACTCAGTCCCGTCAATGGGACCATTCACCTGTTTGGGTCTGACACCATTTCATGTGGTGTCTGGTGGATCAGAGTGTGAGGAGTCATTATAAATGTTATTATCTGTAAAAAATCACAAGGTTGTATCATGAAAGAGGAAGGTGAGGGGGGTGTAGGTTAATATTGGACAAACAGTTATAAACATCTGTTTCCCACTTCTGCAAAAACATAATAAAACCACAATCAAGCCCGGGTGTCCTTGGAGAAGGAGCACGCGGGTGTCCACTGACACCCTGGAGTTGTAAAAAAAAAAAAATAAAAAAAAATAAAACCACAATCAAGAGGCTATAAGGTTGAGTGTGGATAAAGAATGGGAGGAAATGTTACTTTAACAATGTAAGGAAGGAGATGGTCGTGGAAGAGGATACACTAACGATGGACCACAGCAGGATGTGGTGAAATGGCCAAACAAGACTTATACTTTGTTATGTACAAGGTCGGATAAGGCAAGAGATAAACAACAGTATTGGGCGCCAGGTTTAGAATAGTGGGAGGAGGGAAAGAGAATTGAATTGTATATAAGTTGTGTACTCGTTAAGCTCGGTGTGCCTATCTTATAGGCGCCACGCTATAATAAACGATACTGCTGCTTCAGATCTTGTCTCAGACTGAAATTATTGAAGTGAGTGGGTTCTATTTCCCACAATTGGAGACCTGTCCGGGATATTCTTCCATCGCCGGGGGAGTGGCTGGCCCTGGACACTGGGAAGACATGTCCCGTTCCCAATTGAGGAGCAGACTCGTGTCCCAGTTTGGTACGCTCCCTTGGGCGACTGGTACGAATCCCACAAGAGAGACATCTGAATCAGACAGTGAAAGGAGGTCGATAGAAAATACAGAAAAAAGGGGCCAGGCAACTCTGTGCACAGACCAAGGTAAGAAAACTGACTTTTAAGTATTGCCTTGGTGGCTGGGAAAAGGGGTATTTAATCGCTGAGGGACTGGCGAGGGCCCTGAGAAATGGAGGGTAGGCAGAGTAAGTCAAACTGCGACGAAGTAAAGGAAGAAAAAGTCCCTGCTAACATTCCTCCAGAAAGTCCGTTGGGGAGGATGTTAAGGAAATGGACAAGTAAGACTTGTACAAGGGAAAAAGATAAAAAGAAAATGATGAAATATTGTTGTTTAGTATGGACCAAAGAACCAATCCTTCGTCCGGCTGTCTTCTGGCCAAAGTACAGTTCGGACGAGGATTGGGTCTGTCAGTATTTAGATCTGTATGTGAATGAAAAACAACCTTTTAGTCAAGAGGAGGCAGACTATGCGTCTTGTTGGAAGGGCAGTTTGGGAATGATGGTAGTAAAAACAAAGGATTCCCCCTCTGCCCCACCCAGTCTCTGGGATCCTCTTGGCTGCTTCCCCCCGCTCCCCCCTGTACCATAAAATGAAATTAGGTGGAAGTGGAGGAGGAGGAGATAGATGGGGACAGGGAACGGATGACCCACAAGAGGAGGAAGAAGGGGTGGTGGACGGGGATGTTTTTGTCCCAGACCCTCAATCGTCAACGAAAGAAAAGGAAGATAAAGTAGATGTTGAGGAGGCCTCCGGAGGATCTAAACCAAAGCCTAGGGGAGGAAAACAAAAAAAGGGGAAGAACGTAAAGAGTTATCCCCTTCAGGAGGTACCAGTAGGGGACAAAGAGATTGGGTTTGTAAGTGCCCCCTTCACCAGTGGGGAGGTCAGAACATTTAAAAAGGAGATGAAGGTCCTGGTTGAGGATCCGGTAGGGTTGTCTGAACAAATTGATCAATTCTTGGGGCCCAGTCTGTATACATGGACAGAGTTAATGTCTATTTTGAATATACTATTTACTGGGGAAGAAAGGGGACTTATTCGAGGAGCATCCATTAAAATATGGGACAGGGAACATCCCATTGGGGATGGGGATGCTGGACAGGGAGAGACAAAGTTTCCCCTCAGAGACCCCCAGTGGGAAAATCAAAACCCGGATCATAGAGAAGAAATGAGGAAATTGAAAGACCTGATTCTAAAAGGAATAAGTTCCAAAGTCGCAGATTAAGAGTCTTAATGCAAAATACTCTGGAATGAACCCTGAAGAGAGAGAGAACGAGAATCTGCACAGTTACTGCCTTTGCTGTTTGAATTCATGTATCGCTGGACATCGGAGTGCATCTGGGAAAATTAACAAACAGTGAAATTCACAACTAATCTTGGAGGAACTGTTGGGTGAAGTTCACAGCATAGACACAGATAAGTTAATTGTTTTAAGTCTGTCCAAGAGAGAGGCTGCAGTAGTGAGTATAGTGGATTCTTTCTTGATTATATGTTTTTGGAGATAAGTCTCTTGATTAAACTTAAAATATAAGCCATAAATATTAATTTAACCTGGGGCAGTGTTTGTAGAGGAATAAGACGGTGTATTTTCAGGGTCTGTAGATTGTGAAGGAGCAAAAATGGCCTTTGCAGTGATTTGTACTTCATGTCAGATGTGGGAGTTTAAAGAGATTTTCAAGGTTACTGCGGATTATATCTGCCATAAATGCTGGTGGATGCGAATCTTATCAGATCGAGTGGATCGGTTGGAGAGACAGATAGAAGCAATGAGGAATTTGCAACAGCAACAGTATGTGATGGATGACAGATATAGGAAGGGGGAAAGTCTCAGATACAGTCACATAGATGGGTTAACTCCAGGAAGGGTAGGAGAGGTAGGCAGCTAGTGCAGGAGTCTTTTGTGGATAAACCCATTTCAAAGAAGTATGCTGTTTTGGAAAATGTAGGGGGTGATGGATTCTCAGGGGAATGTAGCATGAACAGCCAAGTTTCTGGTATTGAGACTGGCTCTAATGCAACGAGGGGTACGTTGGCTTCCAAGAGATCAATTGTGTTCGGGGATTCTGTAGTCAGAGGTACAGACAGAGGTTTCTGTGGCCAGCAGAGAAAAAGTAGAATAGTGTGTTGTTTCCCTGGTGCCAGGATCAAGGATGTCTCAGAGAGGGTGCAGAATGTTCTCAAGTGGGAGAGGGGCCAGCAGGAGGTCATTGTTCACATTGGAACCAATGATATAGGAAGGGAAAAGGTTGAGATTCTGAAGGGAGATTACAGAGAGTTAGGCAGAAATTTAAAAAGGAGGTCCTCAAGGGTAGTAATATCCGGATTATTCCCGGTGCTACGAGCTAGTGAGGGCAGGAATAGGAGGATAGAGCAGATGAATTCATGGCTGAGGAGCTGGTGTATGGGAAAAGGATTCACATTTTTGGATCATTGGAATCTCTTTTGGGGTAGAAGTGACCTGTACAAGAAGGACGGATTGCACCTAAATTGGAAGGCAACTAATATACTGGCAGGGAAATTTGCTAGAGCTGCTCGGGAGGATTTAAACTAGTAAGGTGGGGGGGGGGGGGTGGGACCCAGGGAGATAGTGAGGAAAGAGATCAATCTGAGACGGGTACAGTTGAGAACAGAAGTCAATCAAACAGTCAGGGCAGGCAGGGACAAGGTAGGACTAATAAATTAAACTGCATTTATTTCAATGCAATGGGCCTAACAGGGAAGGCAGATGAACTCAGGACATGGTTAGGAACATGGGACTGGGATATCAGAGCAATTACGGAAACATGGCTCAGGGATGGGCAGGACTGGCAGCTTAATGTTCCAGGATACAAATGCTTTAGGAAGGATACAAAGGGAGGCAAGAGAGGACGGGAAGTGGCATTTCTGATAAGGGATAGCATGACAGCTGTGCGAAGGGAGGATATTCCCAGAACTACATCCAGGGAAGTTATTTGGGTGGAACTGAGAAATAAGAAAGGGATGATCACCTTATTGGGATTGGATTATCGATCCCCCAGTAGTCAGAGGGAAATTGAGAAACAAATTTGTTAGGAGATCTCAGCTATCTGTAAGAATAATAGGGTAGTTATGGTAGAGGATTTTAACTTTCCAAATATAGACTGGGACTGCCATAGTGTTAAAGGTTTAGATGGAGAGAAATCTGTTAAGTGCGTACAAGACAATTTTCTGATTCAGTATGTAGGTGTACCAACTAGAGAAGATGCAAAACTTGACCTACTCTTGGGAAATAAGGCAGGGCAGGTGACTGAGGTGTCAGTGGGGGAGCACTTTGGGGCCAGCGACCATAATTCTATTAGATTTAAAATAGTAATGAAAAAGGTTAAACCAGATCTAAAAGTTGAAGTTCGAAATTGGAGAAAGGCCAATTTTGACGGTATTAGGCAGGAACTTTCGAAAGCTGATTGGAGGCAGATGTTCGCAGGTAAAGGAATGGCTGGAAAATGGGAAGCCTTCAGAAATGAGATAACAAGAATCCAGAGAAAGTATATTCCTGTCAGGGTGAAAGGGAAGGCTGGTAGGAATAGGGAATGCTGGATGACTAAAGAAATTGAGGGTTTGGTAAAGAAAAAAAAGGAAGCATATGTCAGGAATAGACAGGATAGATCGAGTAAATCCTTAGAGAATAGAGGAAGTAGGAGTATACTTAAGAGGGAAATCCGGAGGGCAAAATGGGGACATGAGATCGCTTTGGCAAATAGAATGAAGAAGAATCCAAAGGGTTTTATTAAATACATTAAGGACAAAAGGTTAACTAGGGAGAGAATAGGGCCCCTCAAAGATCAGCAAGGCGACCTTTATGTGGAGCCACAGAAAATGGGGGAGATACTAAATGAGTATTTTGCATCAGTATTTACTGTGGAAAAGGATATGGAAGATATAGACTGTAGGGAAATAGATGGTGACAACTTGCAAAATGTCCAGATTACAGAGGAGGAAGTGCTGGATGCCTTGAAACGGTTAAAGGTGGATAAATCCCCAGGACCTGATCAGGTGTACGTGAGAACTCTGTAGGAAGCTAGAGAAGTGATTGCTGGGCCTCTTGCTGAGAAATTTGTATCATCGATAGTCACAGGTGAGGTGCCGGAAGACTGGAGGTTGGCAAACGTGGTGCCACTGTTTAAGAAGGTGGTAAGGACAAGCCAGGGAACTATAGACCGGTCAGCCTGACCTCAGCGGTGTGCAAATTGTTGGGGGGAGTCCTGAGGGACAGGATGCACATGTATTTGGAAAGGCAGGGACTGATTAGGGATAGGCAACATGGCTTTGTGCGTGGGAAATCATGTCTCACAAAACTGATTGAGTTTTTTGAAGTAACAAAGAGGATTGATGAGAGCAGAGGGATAGATATGATCTACATGGACTTCAGTGAGACATTCGACAAGGTTCCCCATGGGAGACTGATTAGCAAGGTTAGATCTCATGGAATACAGGGAGAAGTAGCCATTTGGATACAGAACTGGCTCAAAGGTAGAAGTCATAGGGTGATGATGGAGGGGTGTTTTTCAGACTGAAGGCCTGTGACCAGTGGAGAGCCACAAGGATCGGTGCTGGGTACACTACTTTTCATCATTTATATAAATGATTTGGATGTGAGCATAAGAGGTGTAGTTAGTAAGTTTGCAGCTGTCACCAAAGTTGGAAGTGTAATGGACAGCGAAGAAGCTTACCTGAGATTACAACAGGATCTTGATCAGATGGGCCAATGGGCTTAGACGTGGCAGATGGAGTTTAATTTAGATAAATGTAAGGTGCTTCATTTTGGGAAAGCAAATCTTAGCAGGACTTATACACTTAATGATAAGGTCCTGGGGAGTATTGCTGAATAAAGAGACCTTGGAGTGCAGGTTCATAGCTCCTTGAAAGTGGAGTCACAGGTAGGTAGAATAGTGAAGAAGGTGTTTGGCATGCTTTCCTTTATTGGTCAGAGTATTGACTGCAGGAGTTGGGAGGTCATGTTGCGGCTGTACAGGACACTGTTGGAATATTGAGTGCAATTCTGGTCTCGGAAAGATGTTGTGAAACTTGAAAAAGTTCGGAAAAGATTTACAAGGATATTGCCAAGGTTGGAGGATTTGCGCTAAAGGCAGAGGTTAAATAGGCTAGGGCTGTTTTCCCTGGAGCATCGGAGTCTGAGGGGTGACTTTATAGATGTTTACAAAATTATGAGGGGCATGGATAGGGTAAATAGACAAAGTCTTTTCCCTGGGGTGGGGAAGTCCAGAAATGGATAGAGTAAATAGACAAAGTCTTTACTCTGAGGTAGGGGAGTCCAGAACTGGAGGGCATCGGTTTAGGATGAGAGGGGAAAGATATAAGAGGGACCTAAGGGGCAACGTTTTCACACAGAGGGTGGTACGTTTATGGAATGAGCTGCCAGAGGATGTGGTGGAGGCTGGTACAATTGCAATAAAAATAAGGATGGCTGTTTTCTAAAATCTACACTCAGGCAGCTGTTCTCCACAATACAAACAGGGACTGTTGTTTGCTACTTGATACACAGGGACTCCTCGTTCCCTGTCTCACAGACAGGGACTGCTGTTCCCTGCATCACCAACAGGGACTGCTGTTCTCTGTAATATAGACAGGTACTGCTCATTCTCTACAATAGACAGCAGACATGTTCGGGTTCCTACAGTCCCACAAGATTTATCTTGTTGGCAACTTCATGAATGAAATGCTTGAGTGGGGGGATATGCCAGACCATGAGGTGACAGATTGTGTTGGAATACAACTCTGCTGCTGTTGCTGGCCCATAGCCCACTCTTGTGTTCCTGGGTCTGTTCGGAGTCTATTTAACACAGTGATAGTGCCACTCTACACAATGGAAGTTATTCCCAATGTGAAGGAATCTCAATAGTGTATAACCAGAGATTCAATATCATTGCGATATCACTAATACGGCAGATGAGGAGAACTGTTTACTTATTTTGAGTTCTCAGCATCTAGGAATATTTGACAGAAAAAGGTAGTGGAACCTAGTTCCAGGAATAAATGGAAGGGAGTTGGAGAGCTTGTTCAGGATAAGGAACTTGCAGGTTTCAGTTGGAGATGGGGGACTCAACATGTCTGCTCTTTCAAAGCACAAAAGGCTCAGGGTCCTCCTCTGTACGTTTAAGTTCCCATAATGCTGCAGTAAAATAACTGAGAACATTATGGGTTTTAGGCAGCCAGAAATTTGTTCAACATCACATTTTCTTTTTATCATCATAAATTTCTGTGTTTCTTAAAGGATGCCAAATGGTAGGGGAGCAAACAAAGCAGGCCAAGAGGCATCTGCATCCCAGCAACCAATCTGTGTTATCAGTGACCAGTTTCCAACAGGAACATGAACAATGTGCAAAGGGAAGAATGATATATCACATCGGATATGTATCAATCTCCAGCCACTCTCCTGATTGCCATCAACTGCACCTAATATCGTCACCTCAACGCCAATGAAGGGAAATTCTGAAACCTCTCTGAAAACTCAGTGTGGAATTGGTTTGGATTTGGGGATGGGGGGGGGGGGACAGAGACTGGGGGACACTGAAGAATGATCAGGCAGGAGAGTAGCAGGTAAAGTCTCTGACATGTTCCCACCTCCACAAGATGCATTGCATTGTGGGAGGTCTGTGGACACTCTTCCTGCCCACCCCAAACTGAGATCCTTGGAAGATTAATGTTCAACTAACACCTTCTTCACCCCCATCGGGCGTAGCCAGCAGTAGGTAGGCAGCATTCTACTTACTGGAGAAAGACACTCATTGATTTACTGGATAGTGATGGGGGGGAGATGGCTAGATTGAGCTGTTCCTCAAATGTTTGAGACACCTTCCTGCAAGAGGCTAGAGGAGAAATTGGAGGGGGCCCTGTCTGATAGATTTCCATCATCAGTCGCCATGGGTGAGATCCTGGAAGACTGGAGTGGCTCCCTCTCGCGGCCAGGAGGAGGAATGGCAGCCACTGTCTGAATGAATGAAACTGATATGTTTTTTAGAGAAATGTCCGACTGGGTCCTTTATTCTTCTTTCACCATCCAGTAACAAGGCAGCACACCCTCCCCCTGAAATACCAACATGAATTACTGCAATATTATAATACAGGACATGTGTAACTGTTAGGAACCACAGAAAGATGAAAACGTTTCACATGATGACTTGGTCAGAAGTTAATTGAACTGGTCCTGTCATTTCCTGCTTTCTGCCTCCCTCCCTTTTTAAATAAAGGAGTTAGATTAGTTATTTCCTCAGTCTAAAGGAACCTTCCGCTAATCTAAACCACTTTAATTCATGCAGAAAATGACTGAAGAGGGAGATTGACACTGATTGGGGTATTGCATTGTAAGGGAACTAGGCAGATGTGAGGGTGGGGATGTGACACCAGGTAGTACACTGCCTCCCTGGTTCCAGAGGCTGGGATGGCACTGAGGGGCTGAAGGACAGTCTAAAAGGGATACCAGCCAATATAAGGTGAGGGGACAGAGGGAGCATTGAAAGTCGAATATAGGAAGTTGTGAAATCAGTTGCAAACCAGGAAACAGAGTAACTGTGTCATTTTAAGACAAAGACTATCCTGCGTACCTTTGAAGGAACTATGAACCTGCAACTCCAGGGTCTCTTTGTTGGATCCCCCGTGTCTTACATACTAGTTAGTGGAAATAGAATATCATTCTTTCCCCTTTCAAAATTGTTTCACATTTTGAACTCCTCCATAAGGTCACCTCTTAATCTCTCTGCTCCAAGGAGAACAAACCCAATCTCTTTAATCTTTCCTTGTATCTAAAATCCTTCATTCCTAATGTCAGTCTTGTAAATGTCCTTTTGAACTCTGTCCAGGGCTTTAACACCCTTCCTTCACTGAGTTGCCCAGAACTGAACACAATATTCCAAATGTGATCTGACCAATGCTTTGTATAGGTGACTAGTCTGATGATGTTAACTCGAAAACTAACTCAGCTGGTCCCAAGGAATCCAGAGACCCCCCAGAGACAGGATGGGAGTGTCCTGGAGATGTTTCAGAGCTGACTCGAAGACAGACATGAGCTGTACAGCAGCAGATGGGAGTGGATCATTCTCTGTTCCCCACTGAACACTGGGCATAATCTGTATGAATGACTGAGATGATGGGACCCTCGGTTCCATTTGCTGATAACACCAAGTGATGTGGGATAGGAAAATACCAAGAGGACAGAGAGAGGCTGGGAAAGGGGGTTGGACAGGTTCAGTGAGTGAGTAAGAAAAGTCTGTACAACATCCTGGTGTGAAATGGAAGGCTGTGTTCCTTCATTTTAGTCCTGAAAGTGTTTCAGAGTATTGTTCGGGTTTTCGAAGATGATCCTAATCCTCGCCCCAGAAGCAGCAAGCAGCTTTCCTCTCTATCTATTCCAGCTGTTGGATGTGACATGTTCTCCCTCATTCTGGAATCTCCACCCAGTGGGAATCGTTGATCTTTGATCAAACCTTTCTTGTCCCATTCATATCCTGGAGACTGAGTCTGGGGTTAAAGTAACGGGGCCTCCTCCATCGCCAGACCATGGTAACACGACGCCTGGAGGAAGAGCACCTCATCTTCCGCCGAGGAACCCTCCAACCACAAGGGATGAATACAGATTTCTCCAGCTTCTTCATTTACCCTCCCCCCCCACCTTGTCTCAGTCCCAACCCTCGAACTCAGCATCACCTTCCTAACCTACAATCTTCTTCCTGACCTCTCCACTCCCACCCCTTCTCCGGCCTATCACCCTCACCGTAACCTCCTTCCACCTGTCGCATTCCCAACGCCCCTCCCCCAAGTCCCTCCTTCCTACCTTTTATCTTAGCCCACTTGGCACACCCTTATCATTCCTGAAGAAGGGCTTATGCCCGAAACGCCGATTCTCCTTCTCCTTTGATACTGCCTGACCTGCTGCGCTTTTCCAGCAACACATTTTTAAACCCTGGGATTTGACACCAACACATCAATCCCCAGTGAGTGTCTGACAGACAGGACTCCCCCAAAGAGGAAAGTAAAATTTTGAATGAGAAACTCTATCCAAAGACTTGTTGTAACATCAGAGTAATACTACTTGTGGGATCTTGCTGTGTCTCAAACCACCTGCAGAGTGGCCTACATTGCAAGAAGGGTGACTAAATGTGATAATCCCATAAATAAGACCCAGGTTGGCCCAATCCCTGAGTATCTGGGAGGGGATCTCTCTCTCTATCTCTATCTCTCTCTCTCTGTCCCCTCTCTCACACCCTCTCCAGCTTCTTTTGTTAATATTTTAAACAAATAAAACCATCCCACACACAGCAATGTGACTCGTGGGTATTTTGCAGCACAACGTGAATGTTTTGAGAAAAAGGGGTAAAAGAACACAAGATGCACAGAGAGAGTGTTTGTGGGAAGGAGGGAGTGATAGAGGGATAAGATGTGCCTTTGTAGCTGGGCTGGGAAGGGGAGACAGGATCTGGGAGAGGGGGGAGAGAACGGGGCTCTCCAATATTCCATCATCGCCCAGCTCCAATCACTTCCTTCTAGAAAGTACCATCCACAAAATTAAATCCTGGGATGGAGGGGCTGATTTTAAAAAAAACAAACAGGAGTCTCAAAGATATCCACAGTCTCTTGTTGGACAGAAAGTGGGATTGGAGCACATTCTGGAGCAGGAAGGGAGTACCCTGTGGGATCTCCCTGTGCGTCAATGGCCCACAGCATTGCTGGCACAGAGACTGCTGGGAAACTGTTTATCAAAGGGAATATTGTCAAATATAAATGTTGCAAACTTTTAAAAGGTAAGATAAAGATTACCATGTACAAGATTAAATCAGAGAAAGGGAAAAAGGTTAGAGATGGAGAAGGGGAGGGTGGAGAGAGAGAGAGAGCAAGCGCAAGCGAGTGCCTAGAGAAGAAACAATGTGGGAAGTGGTTTGAATTTGTCAAACAGCAGGATCTTTGTCATCCTGAAGCCAGAATTAAATCCTTAACCAGCATCAGTGAAACACACAACCTGTCTGTGGTCCCACTGCTACTTGTGGGATCTTGCTGTGTCTGAAGGGACTGAAGGGTCAGTAACAGAATGAATACACCATTGGCTGAGAGAGAGGAGACAGGATAGAGGGTAATGGGGGTTTCAGACTGGAGGGATCTACAGGCACATACAAGTTGGAAACTGTTTTCAGTAAAAGGCAATTGATCCCAGGTCACTGCAGAGTGTAAGAATCTGATGGTATTCCCTCACTATCCCCCTCCAATCCCTGGGAAGATCTGCTCCCACACCATGTTCCACTGTTGACTGTGTTAGATATTTTGATACATTGGGGATGGGCAGGGGTGATTTTAAACCTGGGATTTTAAGCTTGCCTTCAAAATGCTCTCGCTCCCCCTTTCACGTGATCTTTTCTCTCTTTTATCCCGAGGAACCTTTGTTTGGAAATCTGCAACATGAAGATCCAAAATGTTCAAGGCCAGGAAAGAACAACATCCAGAGGGGGAACATGGGTCTGAGGCCTGAGGCCTGGTCGACAGGCTGCACCCCGTGGGGGCCCACGTGAGTTGTGTGTTTATTTACCCCAAGGTTTCATCTCCTCTGGAGGACCCTGGGTTTTAGGGGCCTCTGGGTAACTGGTTCCTGTCAGATTGCGGCACTGTAATTTTTCAAACAGACTTGAAGCCTGGGATTAAAGTAATTGGGGACTTGTGATTTAAGACAAATATACCAATCCCCAGAAAATGTCTGACAGACCAGACTCCCCAAGAAGGGAATTAAAACCTTAAATGAGAAACTCTCCCCAAAGACTTGTTCAAATGTCAGAGTAATGTGGGATGTGTACAGGCCTGGGTGATCAAATGTGATAATCACATAAATAAGACACAGGTTGGCCGGTTCAATTCAATTCCCTGAGTATCTGGGAGGGGATCTCTCTGTCTGTCCGTATCTCTCTCTCTCTCTCTCTCTCTCTGTCCCCTCTCTCACACCCTCTCCAGCTTCTTTTGTTGATATTTTAAACAAATAAAACCGTCCCACACACAGCAATGTGACTCGTGGGTATTTGAAGTAGGGGAGATGGAAATATTTTGTAGCACAAGGTGAATATTTTTGAGACAAAGGGGTAAAAGAACACAAGGTCCACAGAGAGAGAGAGAGAGTGGGGGAAGGAGGGAGGGATAGAGGGATAAGATGGAGAGTGGGGGAAGGGGGGGGGGAAGAGAAAGGGGAAGGAGGGGGAGGAGGGAGGGTGGAAACCAGGGGGAAGGGGTGTAATGAGAGGTGGGAAAGGAGAGGGGGTATGAGGAGAGAGGAGGAAGGAAAGGGGGAAGGAGAGGCGATGAAAGTAGAGATGGGATAAGGTGAGGGGAAGCAGAGGAGGGAAGGAGAGGGAGGGAAAGGGGAAGGAGAGGGGGAAAGGAGGGGGGACAGAGAGAGGATGAAAGTAGAGACGGGGTAAGGAGAGGGGGAAGGAGAGATGGGAAGGAGAGGGGGAGGGGGGGAAGGAGAGAGTGGGGGGTGAGAGTGGGGGGAAGGAGAGCGGGGGTAAGGAGAGTGGGGAAGAAGAGGGGGAAGGGGGCAAAGGTGATTGGGGGAAAAGGGGGAGTAGAGGGAGAAGGGGGGGAAGGAGAGGGGCAAGGAGACGGAGGCAGAGAGCGGAGAGGAGAGATGTCAGAAGGAGTTGGGGGAAGGAGAGAGGGGAATGGAGTGGGAAGGGGGGAGGGGATGTTGGGGGGGGAAGGAAAGAGGGGGAAAGAGTGAGGGAAAGAGTGTGGGAAGGAGAGAGGGGAAGGGTGGAAGGAGAGGGGGTGAAGCAGTGGGGAGGAAGGAGAGGGGGAAGGGGGGATGGACAGGGAGTGAAAGAGAGGGGGAGGAGGGTTGTCAGAAGGAGATAGAGTGAAGGGGGGTGAAAGAGAGGGCACAACAAGGAAGAGGGTGGACAGAGGGGAGAAGCAGTGGGGGATAAGGAGAAAGTGGAAGGAAGGGGAAACGAAAGAGTGGAGAAGGTGAGGGGGGAAGGAAGGGGGGACGGGAGAGCGGAGAAAGAGAGGGGGGAAGGAGAGAACAGGAGAAGGAGAGAGGAGAAGGCAGGGGAAAGGAGAGGGGAGAAGCAGAGAGGGGAGAAGGAGAGGGGGAGAAGAAGTGGGAGAAGGAGAGAGAGGAGAAGGAGAAAGTGATGAAGGTGAGGGGGGAAGGAGAGGGAAAAGCAGGGGGGGGGGAAGAAGAGGGGGGAGAAGGAGACAGTGGTGAAGGAGAGGGGGGAAGGAGAGGTGGGGAAAGAGAGAGGGGAAGGAGAGGGGAGAAGGAAGAGGGAAGGGGAGAGGGGAGAAGGAAGAGGGAAGGAGAGAGGGGAGAAGAAGAGAGGGGAAGGAAAGGGGAAGGAGAGAGGGGAAGGAAGGGGGAAGGAGAGAGGGGAGAAAGAGGTGGGGAAAGGAAGGAAGGAAGGAAGGGGGGAAGGAGTCAGGGTAGAAGGGGAGAGTGGAAGCAAGGGGGAATGAGAGAGGGGAAGGAGAGAGGGAAGGAGAGGGGAGAAGGAGAGTGTGGTGAAGGAGAGGGGGAAAGGAGAGGGGAAGGAGAGAGGGGAGAAGGAGAGAGTGGTGAAGGAGAGGGGGAAGGTGAAGGGGAAGGAAAAAGGGGAGAAGGAGAGAGTGGTGAAGGTGAGGGGGGATGGAGAGGGGGAAGGAGAGAGTGGAGAAGGAGAGAGGGGAAAGAAGGGTTAAGGAGAGAGGGGAGAATGAGAGAGTGGTGAAGCAGAGAGGGGAAGGAGAGGGGGAAGTAGAGGGGGGAAGGAGAGAGGGGATAAGGATAGAGTGGAGAATGAGAGAGTCGTGAAGGAGAGAGTGGGGGAAGGAGAGAGGGGAAGGAAGGGAGAAGGAGAGAGGTGGGAAGGAGAGATGGGGGAAAGAGAGAGGGGATGGAAGGAGGAAGGAGAGTTTGAGAAAGAGAGAGGCGGGGAGGAAAGAGGGTAAGGACAGGGGAAGGAGAGGTGGAGATGGAGAGAGGGTAAGGAAGAGGGAAGGAGAGAGGGGAGAAGGAGAGGGGGAAGGAGAGAGTGGTGAAGGAAAGAGGGGAAGGAAGGGAGAAGCAGAGAGAGGAGAAAGAGAGAGGGAATGGAATTTGGAAGGAGAGATGGGGAGAAGGAAAGAGGCGAGAAGGAATGGGGAAGGAAGGGGGAAGGAGTGATGGGAGAAGGAGAGAGGGGAAAGAAGGGGAAGGAGAGGTGGAGAAAGAGGGAGGGGGGAAGGAGAGAGTGGTGAAGGAAAGAGGGGAAGGAAGGGACAAGGAGAGAGGGGAGAAGGAGAGGGGGGAAGGAGATGGGGAAGGTGAGAGGGAAGAAGGAGGGGGGAAAGGAAGGGGGAAGGAAACAGGGGAGAAGGGGAGAGTGGAAGGAAGGGGGCAGGAGAGAGGGGAGAAGGAGAAAGGGTAAGGAAGGGGGAAGGAGCGAGGGAAGAAGGAGAGGTGAGAAGGAAGGGGAAGGAGAGGGGAAGGAGAGAGGGGAGAAGGAGAGAGTGGTGAAGGAGAGGGGGGAAGGAGAAGGGGGGAAGGAGAGAGTGGTGAAGGAGAGGGGGGAAGGAGAAGGGGGAAGGAGAGAGTGGTGAAGGAGAGGGGGGAAGGAGAGAGTGGTGAAGGAGAGGGGGGAAGGAGAAGGGGGGAAGGAGGAGGAGAAGGAGAGAGGGGAAGAAAGGGAGAAAGAGAGAGTGGATAAGGAGAGGGGAGAAAGAAGGGGGAAGGAGAGGGGAAGGAGAGAGGGGGGAAGGAGGAGCAAGGAAGGGGGTTGGAGAGAGGGGAGAAGGAGAGAGGGGAAGGAAGGGGGAAGGAGAGATTGGGGGAAGGAAAGGGGAAGGAGAGAGGGGAGAAGGAGAGAGTGGTAAAGGAGACGGGGGAAGGAGAGGGGGAAGGAGAGGGGGTGGAAGGATAGAGGGGAAGGAAGGGGGAAGGAGAGAGAGGGGAAGGGGGAAGGAGAGAGGAAGAAAAGGAGAAGGAGAGAGGGGGGAAGGAGAGAGGGGGGGAAGGAGAGAGGGGGGAAGGAGAGAGGGGGGAAGGAGAGAGGGGGGAAGGAGAGAGTGGGGTAAGGAGAGAGGGGAAGGAAGGGGGAAGGAGAGAAGGGAGAAGGAGAGAGGCGGGAAGGAGTGATGGGGGAAGGAGAGAGGGGATGGAAGGGGGAAGGAGAGTTGGAGAAGGAGAGAGGCGGGGAGGAAAGAGGGTAAGGACAGGGGAAGGAGAGGTGGAGATGGAGAGAGGGGAAGGAAGAGAGAAGGAGAGAGGGGGAAGGAGAGAGTGGTGAAGGAAAGAGGGGAAGGAAGGGAGAAGGAGAGAGGGAACGGAATTTGGAAGGAAAGAGGCGAGAAGGAGGGGGGAAGGAAGGGGGAAGGAGGTGATGGGAGGAGAGGGGAAGGAAGGGGAAGGAGAGGTGGAGAAAGGGGGGGAGGAGAGAGTGGTGAAGGAAAGAGGGGAAGGAAGGGGGAAAGAGAGAGGGGAGAAGGACAGAGTGGTGAAGGAGAGGGGGAATGAGAGGGGAAGGAGAGAGGGGGGAAGGAGGAGCAAGGAAGGGGGACGGAGAGAGGGGAGAAGGAGAGGGGAGGAGGAAGGGGGAAGGAGAGAGGGGAGAAGGAGAGAGGGGAAGGAAGGGGGAAGGAGCGAGGGGAGAAGAAGAGAGTGGAAGGAAGGGGGGAGGAGAGAGAGGAGAAGGAGAGGGAGGAAGGGAGGAATAACGAGAGGCGGGAAGGGTGGGGGAAGGAGACAGGGGAGAAGGAGGTTGGGAAAGGAAGGAAGGTTGAAGGAGACAGGGGAGAAGGAGAGAGAGGGGAAGGAGAGAGGGGAAGACAGGGAAAGGAGAGGGGAGAAGCAGAGAGAGGGGTAGGAGAGAGAAGAAGGAAGGGGGAAGGAGAGAGGGGCAAAGGAGAGAGGGGGGAAGGAGAGAGGGGAGAAGGAGAGGGGGAGGAGGGGGGAGAAGGAGAGAGAGGAAAGGATAGGGGGAAGGAAGGGGGAAGGAGAGAGAGAAGGAGGGGGGAAGAGAGATGGGGTAAGGAGAGGGGGAAGAAAGGAGGAAGTAGAGGTGGAGAAAGAGAGAGAGGGCGGGAGGAGAGAGAGAGAGGAAGGAATGGGGGAGGAGGGGGGAAGGAGAGTGGGGAGGGAAGGGGGAGCAGAGAGAGGAGAAGGAGAAGGGGGAGAAGGAGGGGGAAGAAGGGAGTGGGGGAAGGAGAGAAGGGAAGGGGGAAAGAGGTGGAGAAAGAGAGAGTGGGGAAGGAGAGGGGTAGGAGGGGGGAAGGAGAGAGGGTAGAAGGAGAGAGGGGAAGGAAGGGGGAGGAGAGAGAGGAGAAGGAGAGGGGGTAAGGAGAGGGAGAAGGAGAGAGAGGAGAAGGAGGGGAGGAGGGAATGGGGGAAGGAGCGAAGGGAAGGGGGAAAGAGAGAGTGGAGAAGGAGGGGGAGAAGGAAGGGGGAAGGATAGGGAATGGAAGTGGGGAAGGAAAGAGGGGAGAAGGAGAGGTGAAGAAGGAGAGAGGGGAAGGAAAGGGGAGGAGAGAGGTGGGGAAGGAAATGAGGCACGAAGGAGAAAGGAGAGATGAGAAGGAAGGGGAAGGAGAGAGAGGAGAAGGAGGGGGAAATGAAGGGGAAAGTAGAGGGGGGAGAAAGAGAGAGGGGGGAAGGGGAAGGAGAGAGAGGAAGAAAAGGGGAAGGTGAGAGGGGAGAAGCATAGAGTGGTGAAGGAGAGGGGGGAAGGTGAGAGGAGAGAAGGAGAGAGGGGAGAAGGAGAGAGGGGAGAAGGAGAGAGTTGGGAAGGATAGGGGGAAGGAGGGGGGAAGAAGGGGGGAAAGGAGAGAGGGGAAGGAGAGAAGGGAGAAGGAAAGAGGCGGGAAGGAGAGAGGGGATGGAAGGGGGAAGGAGAGGTGGAGGAGGAGAGAGGTGGGGTGGAAAGAGGGTAAGGACAGGGGAAGGACACGTGGAGATGGAGAGAGGGGAAGGAAGAGGGAAGGAAAGTGGGGAGAAGGAGAGTGGGGAAGGAGTGATGGGAGAAGGAGAGAGG